>NW_009944319.1:9152-9838 GCF_000696875.1 Nestor notabilis | reverse complement strand
GGGGGGGGGACGACAAAACATGGATTTATTTCCATGCTAAGAATGTGGAAATAAGTAACAGGAATAGCTACCAAAGAGAAACAAACCATTAATGCTTTGCACTATTCAATAGCACATAGCATTTCGGGTTACATGATTTACCGAGGGCACCAATGCAATGCAAAAAAAGGCAGCCTCAATTCTCTAAAGACTTGCATGAGAGCACAGTCAGTGAAACATCCAGGTACATCTGAAACGTTCTGTCCAAAAGAACGCAGCTACAAAGGGAAAAAGGCAAAAAAGAAAAATTGGACAGTTTGAATGCTGCTATTAGTTTAGTGCTTAATACTTCAATAACACTGAGTGATGAAAGACTGAACATACAGGTTTTCTCCATGTTGATTCTCTGCAAGTTCTTTTGCATATTTTCTTCAGCAAAATGTTTAAACTTTAACTATATTTTAGCATTTGAAGCATGATATATGTGCATGTAAAACTTCCCAGTGTGTACATAGTTATTCATTAAAACAAGCTTTATGGCACTCACAATTTATTCCTGCATTTTTAAGCTGCATGCGAAAAGTTTTTGGGTTTGTTTTGTTTAAGGAAAAAGAAATACATTTCAGTTTGATTTCATTGAATGTGTTGTACACCTTGACATTTTAGATATTTAATGGGGATTTTCTTAGTTACAAAAACGAAGTTCT
>NW_009944319.1:1846-9121 GCF_000696875.1 Nestor notabilis | reverse complement strand
TGGGGGGGGGGGGGGGGGGGGGGGAAAATGCTTTTAGAAAAAGGCTGGGGAGGGAGGGGTGGTATTGGTAAAAAGACTTTATTTTCTAAAGCTCAAATTCCAAAGGAGGAAGACGGGGAGAAATAGGAACTGAAACTAATTTACCTGCATTCCTTTGTCACTGCTTGGCCCTTGACTAGTAAATGATTCCTTTCACTAGCCAATAAAACCAAATCAAAAGCAGGCTTAGGGAGCAGAGGGGGAAGGGGGGCAATAGAGTAGGGGAGAGAATCAACTTAAACTTTGACAAAAAAGGAAAAAAGGAAGAAAGGAAACTCACTCCTCTTGCTTTCCAGAAGCTCTCAGGAGCTGTATGCCTGACTCCTGCTAACTTCCCAGCATTAACACAACACAAAGACATTCTCTACCTGCTTTCTTACAGCGCTAGCTAAGGTTATTCCATTGTTCCACATGACAGATGGAGTTGCTTTTGTCTCCGTTTAGCACTGGTCCTAGGAGTCTTGCCAATTTAGGTACAGTGGAAGGCCTATCCAACTGCTTCAGAGATGAATGGTACCCAAGAACATGTTTGCTCTGCACAAACCTGGTGCCTAAGCAGTGTTATCTCAGAGAACCAGTAAATGTTCAGTTCTAAAAGTGCTGTATAGCAACACGATAGAAGAATCCAAGAGCTCTGAAGATGGTGAGTGTCTGGTATGGGTGGACACTGTGCAAACATGTAGTAGCTTCTGTCCCTGGAGTGCTTTACATTCTAGAGGAGCAAGACAGAGGTTCAGAGAAGGATGTAAGATGTATTGAGAGTGTCAAATTTTCAAAAGCACCCATGTGTTTAAGGCACACAGAAGTCCACTGAAAGATACTTAGAATCCTGAATTTCATTTTTATTAATAAGTGTTAGTAAGTAATGTTTGTTGGTGAAAGAGACAACATAAGTTCTCCAAACCCACAAAACCGAAAGTGTGGTAAGGAAACTCTTTTGTCATGAAACCACCACATCATATTCTTAGCAGCGAAGGGCTTTCCTTACAGCAGAGTATACAGCGTTTATCAGAAGGGAATTTTGTCTTTCTTCTATGCCTCTTGACTAGAAAGAATAGATGGGCAGCAGTTACAGACAAGCAGGCTGGTAAGAACCATAATGGACAAAAAAATGCCAAACACGCATCTCTGTAACACACATGTCTCCAAGTGGTAAGATGATGCCAAATAAGTCATGAGGTACAATCCCCAGTAGAAATAGAGATGATTCACTAACATGAGCAGCTCTAGGTCTCTCAAGGTGAGGCTCTTCTAAAACTTTATATTTGAATTTTCACATATTATCAGTTTCTAGAGAAAAGGCCCAGGGACTGCCATTCACCCTTGCCAGACAGAAACAGAGAAGATGACCCAAGTGCTCTAGCACCCTACACATGTGCTACCTGATCAGTAATCACAGTACTCCACCTAAAAGCAAAGCTAGAGTCATAAGGACTGAACCATACAAAGACATGTGGATCAGAAACAGAGCAGAAATTAGATCAGATTTGACTGAGATACCAGCCTTAAACTCCACTTGCCTGTAGTATCTCTAAGATGGAGATAAATATAGAAGGAAAAACAAATGCTTGTGTACTTCCTGCCTGCCTGAATATGTTTACTGGACTGTGCCCAAACGACATATATTCATCTCCATCGTAGAGGAAAACAACATCAATGTAAGCACAACCATGTTGTGGTATTATCTATATTTGTACTGTTAAAGACACAGGCCTGTCTTAGGGAACTAATGAACTTCCTTCCCACACAAGAGGAAGAGGGACTTTTTATAAGAGCAAGTAATGATAGACAAGGGGGAGCGGCTTTAAGCTGACAGAGGGGAGATCTTAGGGGGAAGTTCTTGACTGTGAGGGTGGTGAGGTGCTGGCACAGGGTGCCCTGAGAAGTTGCCCTATCCCTGGCAGTGTTCAAGGGCAGGTTGGACGGGGCTTGGATCAAGCTCATCTACCAAAGGTGTCCCTACCCATGGCAGGGGGCTGGAACTAGATGAGCTTTAACTGAACCCATTCCATGATTCTATGAAAGCTTGACAGTTTTTCTAGCTTTGGCCAATCAGTAAAATCCTTCAACCTTCCTCCTTAGGATAATGCTGCCCCAGGAAATAGGTTCTGCACCCAAATAGCAGGCTAAGCAAGTATTCCTTCCCTTTTAACTTTCAGTCTCAGGGAATAGTCAAGATTCCCATCAAACAGCATTTGGACTTTCATGCAGAGTACAGTAAATTTATCCCTAGTTAGTAGCTAATATAACATATAAAAGAAAGAATTCCAAAACTTCAAAACTTCCCTTTTTATAGTATGCATATACACATATATGTACACCAGCTTTTACAGTCCTTGTTTCCTCAATATTCAAGCAGCAGAATCACAAATATAGGTGCAGTCTAGAATGTCTTACTATGATGATTAATATGGGAATGAGAGTACAGTTAGTATGACAGAAGATTTCAGGAGCTCCAAATAAGACAAAATCAGAGCACTGTAGTGGTAAGAACCAATGTTCTGCAGTAAAGGCTTCCATTTATATTAATGAAGTACAAATAGAAAACTCAAATGACTTGGTGTAGCTAATCTTTGCCTTCTTACAAACCCATGCTGCTCCAAGAGGGGTGCACCATTACACGTTTATGGTGTGAAAGAAGAACACCAGCAGAAGGTTAACAGTAATTAAGCTGTTCTTCAGAGATTCATACACACCAAAAGAGCTACACAATACAGCCAAAGAGCTTTAAAGGCCCCAGGTCTTCTGAAAAGGAACATGAGGGGTTTAAAGTAACAAGAATCTAACTAATATGTAAGAGTTATCTGCTGTTTTGTTTGAACGATCAGACATTGCTTTGGAAAGTGTGTCTATTCTGGTGCTTAAAGAATGGAAAGTAAAAAGTAAAGGGATTTGTCCCATGCCATATGTGGAGCAGGTGGCCAGGCAGGATCAGATACCACACTTCCTAAGTCCCAAGCTTGAATTCGTCCCTTCAAACCTGCTGATATACAACCGCTAATGTAATACCACCTAGCGTGTGTGCGCTTCTTTCTTCTTCCATCACTTTCCTCCTCCTGTGGCTACACTTCAGAATCAAAGCTAATCTCTGCAAACGGTAAAGACTTTCTCAGTTCCTCCAAGAACCCTGAATGCTGAGCAGATAGCATTGTCCCGATTCTTCCTTAATCTGACTCATGACTAGAACCTTCCAAAAACCAGTATGACAGCTAGCCAGCTTACACTGATTTTCAGTAGATGATTAGCATTTCACTCTGTGACTTATCTATAAAATCCTGGTGTGCACGCTCCAAGGAATCTTCCATGCTTAGGAAAGCACTTTCCCTGAAACCCAGGGGACAGCACAGACAGGGGAAGTACTGCCTCACCTTCCCACCTTGAACTGTAGACACACGTCATGAATTAGCAAGCTCTGGTACCCAACTACTCAAATATTAGGCAGGACAAATGTTACTGATCTAAGTCATAATTACTGAAAGGTCTAAGATCTAACAGTGGCATAAAATACCAGATACTACAGTGAAGCCTATGTCCAGAATTATTCTGAAACTGCAGAGACATCTGCCACCTCATACATCTGCCTTCACTGAGATTTCAAACCTGGATAACAGCAGCTCTGGACTGGTACTATTAATTTTTCTATCTCAGTCACATACCACTGTAGGAAGGCTGCATCCCTTGCATCTCTTTCAACCAGGTACCCATTTAACTGCAGGTTCTCCAGGAATGCTTCTAACAAAAAAAACCCCACAAAACCAAACAGCAAAATAAAGTTAAGATGGAAGAAAGCATGTAAAAGATAAATAGTGTCACACCTCTCCCTGGTGGCTTAGAGAAATACATCACGGAAGCATTAGCTTTTGAGTGCAGATGTTAATAAACAAGTACATTTTTTCCTTCTGTCAGAAGACCTTGACCAGACATAGGCATGTGTCAGATATTCAGACACATTTGGAGGAATGGAAATGAGAAGTAAAATGAACTATTAAAAGCAAATTACATCAGTAGGAACCTATGATGTCTGCTAGCCTACCTGAGAGGAGGTGTTAGGAGCTAGGTTCAAATGAAAGTCACTAAGCCCATAGCAGAGTCATGTAATATGAATATGACCAGCTGGAGGAACTGAGAGAAGTCATTAAAATCCAGTGCTAACACTGGGAAAATCATAGACGTTTACTCCAACAAAAGAAAAGCTCAAATGATGGATTACATGAGAAACACATAAAGTGGCCCAAAAATCTCTATTGAAAATAAATTACTATACACAGGAAAAGCATTGCCTAGACAAACAAATTCAGTCCAGACTAAGATGTCACTGTATCAAGCATGGTAGGAATATATAAGAAGTCATGGCCCCTGTCTCAAAGAATTTACATTAAAGACGATAAAAGGAATTCCCAAATGTTGAATAGTTGGTATTTGTATGGTCTGTTCGCAGACAAGCCATGAACAAAAACAGGGATGAAAAAAGGTAATTTTTTCCTGATTAATTTATCAGGAGAAAATATGCACTACTGCTTATCCTAACAGACCTCTACAAAGCCAAGAATTGTGGGGTTTTCCCAGATGTGTCACTGATCGCTTACAAATATTTTTAACAATAGGACTGTACAAATACAGATTGCTTTGTGCCTTCTTGGACACAAACTGGTAAGGTGGAGCTAGTCACTCATCGAGTCTAGCTGTAGGAACTTCAGCATATTTAAGACCTCTAATTTTTCCCACCGAATTCTGCAGTGTTTTTAAGACAGCAAATTACAATGATATTTTGTTTTGTGAAATAATCTTCCTTGCTCTCCCTAATCTCTTTGTCTCCACTGAGTCTATAATTTAATGGAGCAGGATGCTTCAAGATATTGCCAAGGCCATTATCTCTATTTGTATTAATAAAGTTGCCTCCAAGACACGCCCATATTAACATTACCACATGCACATACTGTAAGACCCATTTCACATCGAAGGCACACAAAATGCCTTAGCCCCTACGGGCAAAAGAAGAAATAGGTAGGGCACAGCAAACAGACATACATACATGCAAAATACACTCTCAAATACACAAGAAAGCAGGCTGTGCAGCCCATTTGCCAAGCTGTAAGCTTCCTCAAGCAAACAAGTCTGCAGGAAACTCCTGGAACAAGCCAGAGCTGGCCACACAAAAAGTGTAACGCCTCCCTTCAGTTGTTACATTGATAATGGGGCAATCCCTGGCCAGAGGGCTTGAGGAATAGGGAAGTGGTAGCAGAAGAGTTCAAGATCCAGCTCATGGAATACCATAGTGAAAGGCTGCCTACTGGAGCACAGAAAATACTTATCTCCAGGAACTTCTTCTGCAGTAGATACCCTGACCTAAAGCATAAAATAGACAATTTGGTGAGACAAATTCTTCCCCCAAAAGTACAGAAGTGCTTTGTCAGTCTCCTGTAATTTGCTTAATACATAAATGCACAGCAGGTTAATATCAGCACAGACACATTCATCTTGAAAAGGCAGCAAACAGTGAGCATCTCCATCTACTTAGCCAGCCGGCCAGCCAGCACCAGTGTGCTTTCCAGGCTTTCTTGGAGATGAGGTTGGTCAACTGTTGTCAGACCTACAGGGGAAAACGCCAGATTTCTGCCATACATTTTTAGTCTGAGCTGCAGTGGCAAGTTCTGTTTCACTATAAAAATACTACAAAACCAAAATGTTTCTTTTAGATCAACCTAATACCTTTCCGGCAGTCATATTCCTCCTACTCTACCCTATTCTCTTCACAGATGCATACATTTAAGCCAACCTTGGCTTTAGATAAGAGCAGACAGATTTGCAAACACTCGAGATCTTGTAGTTTCTTTCCTTATCTTTCTGCTAATCAGGTTTGCTCCCCTTGCTGGCTCTTAACACATCCGATAATTCTCATCAGGACACTTCATCCCCTTGTAATGCTTTCTGCAGTGTCTGCTCTGTTAGACCAATGCGTGAGGCAACAATGATTTTCCCCAGCTTTTCCACGCTCCCTTCACACAGCCTCTTTTGCCATTGGAGCAGAGCCCTGCAACACAGTGTATCAGCAGCAAAAGCAGTTAGCCAGGTAGTTGTTCACACATTCAACACTGAATTTAGTGATGACAATTACCTCTCTGCCATTTCATATATGACTGTTTCCTTCCTTTTGTCTCTGGCCATTTGGTCTCCACATTCTTTAGCATCTCTGTACCCATTCCACCCTTGGCAGAAGCTGTTCAAGATGGTACAGTCAGTGCTTAAAACACCTGCCTGCTAACAACTGTGAAAGGAAAAATGCAGCCAGATAGTCACCCAAGCAGAAAAATGTGCAGTTATTACCTTCTCTCTTTCAGCTGTAAGAAAGATTCTCTGGCTTATTCCCAATGCATGGGTCCCATTCTCATCACATGCCAGGCTGCCCCCCCTCCCCTCCCCTCCCCTCCCCCAATTGTACCCTAGAATAGAATTGCAGATACTTCTTTTTCTCTCAGGAATTCTCAAAAATCTCTCTCTGGACACTAGAGAGCTGGGGCAAGAAACCATGCTAAAATAACCAACCTTTGGGCTTAGTTTGCATCTGGAGAAGGAAGTACCTTCCATGCTTTGCCATTTCCAGGCCTTTCTTTGAAAATCCTTTCTTTTCTTTAAATAACAAGGGGTAGCAGCCAAGTGAAAGCACGGGCTACTTGATCCATTGTTTGGCCCCCAGCCAGGTTCTGCTGGTCCCGCTTTCCCTCTCAACCACTAGTTTTTCTATCGTTCCTGTAATTTGGGGAGATTAAGATGTATAGCCTGTAAATTGGCTAAACTTTTCCAGGCTGCTTTAATGAGACTTCATATAATAGGGTTGGCTTCTTTTTTTTTAATATTTTCCTTAACGTGACCCATATGGAAATAAAAAGATATATTTTTTAATGTATGCTAGATTATGGCCGACGTTTTCCTCAAATTAAAATCCATGCTTCAGCAGCAGCATACATTTTCAATGATGTCAAATATATTTTTTCAGCCAACTGGCTGGGGTCACCCTTATAACTCAAGTTTAAGTGTGCTGGATAATCAGGAGAACATGTGAGTCTCTGTAGGGCACTGTGGTTGCCTCGGCACAGCAGCAGTGCCTGCTCGGGAGCACACAAGACCTATTCTACTCTGAGGCACTCATGGCAGGAGATACGGCGTAAGACACTGCTAAAGCTCTGCCTTGGAGTTGACAGCCACATGGTTCACAGCAAGAACCATGTGGCACCAGCC
>NW_009944319.1:0-1815 GCF_000696875.1 Nestor notabilis | reverse complement strand
TTTTTTATTTTTGTGATCTTCCAGAGAGGCTGGCAGAACACAGCCACCATGCTCAGCTATAGACTAAGCCATTCAAAC
This sequence comes from Nestor notabilis, assembly GCF_000696875.1. NCBI lineage: Eukaryota > Metazoa > Chordata > Aves > Psittaciformes > Psittacidae > Nestor > Nestor notabilis. Next base: position 1,737 of record NW_009944319.1, on the reverse strand, counting down.
CTTGTCAACCATTTGTGTTCTCCTTTTGTTTGGAAGGATTCCCAGTGGTGTCCACCTGGACCTAAACAAGGGCTGTTCTTCACACTGATCACAGCACCTACACTACTAAAGTACTTATTTTCCACAATATTTCCCGGCTTGAGAATAGGAATAAAGGAGAAATATTAGCTACAGAATAGCAAGTGTTTGGGCCCACTTCCACTACCTTTTTAAGCCTTTCTTTAAAGCAACTCCCACAGCTTGCAACTATGTCTGAATCAGAATTTAAATGCATTTCTGTTGGTATATCTGGATAGGTTAAATTGTAACAACCTACAGAAATACTTACCAAATGTTAAAGCAAAAGAGAGAACTGTAATGATTTCCATGTATAAGTTTTGGTTTCTTTTGTAACAACTCTTAACCAAAAACCAGCTGATAATGAAACCACAAGAAAGACTGGGCTTTCAGCTTTCATTCCAGCTTGCAATTGGAAGTTGCATTGTCAGACAGTTCAGTCAAAATTTTCCACTTCCATCAAAATGAGATTCATTCAGCTTTCCAAAACAACATGTTTTGACCACTTTCACAGCTAGCACTGGAACACAGTCGTAGTTTAGGAGTGAAAACTAAGATATTGCCTATACTTAAAAACTGATGGAGAATACTAGTATTGGTTAGGTGTAGAGGCTGTTATCTAGTAACCCTAATATGGATGCATTTAAAAAGAGTAAAAAAACCCCAAAACAACCAAGCAACAGTCAATTTGCTTACACAGTTTATCTTCAGGAGGAAATGCTTGTAAGCTACGCTGACACATGGTTCTTTTAAAACAGCAGCTATGGCTCCACTCAGAAGATTCAGAGTTACTATTGTATTAGGTTATTTATAGTGGCAAATCCTTTGTAGTTAATGCATAAACACCCACCCAAACTTCATTTACAGCTGAAATGGCAGGTAATTTAGATAGAAGGGATGATGTTACTTCAGCTGGGATTCAAAAAGATTATGTGATATGAATGTGGAGCTTCTCCTATAAATAAAAGTGTTCAATCACACCTGGCTTGCCCAACCCCTCCCATCAGTGCTGTGCTTCTCTCATCTGCCTCCCACTGTTTAATGTTTCATCTTCTGAAATATTCATTTTAGGCCAGGTCTTGCAGACCTTGGAGCCTTCCTATAGCACTGTGCAACTCTGTGAATAATGGGAGTTATTACTAAACAGCTGCACTAAGAACACATACATGATTGTGCATAGTCCCTGCTTCCTGAGCGCAGCACACGTGCCCCCAAAGGCTCCAGCCCTCAGGTTATTTTGTCCCAGGATGCAGATGACAAAGAAGGGAATGGGGGAGAGAAACATGGCTGAAAGAATCATAGAACCGACCTGGTTGGACCTTTAAGATCATCAAGCCCAACCTTTGCCCCAAAGCTTTGGATCTGCTGAATACTTTCAAGACACAAACAGCGTTTTGATGAATATCATCCACCTTTATAAGGAAAAATAAACATAATATGGAAACTCCGGGGAAAAAACACCTTCAGGATTTTCACTAAAACGAACATTAAATCGCCCTCTTTTTTTGATTCTAAACCGGCACAACCAAAAGCACCAGGTCGTTAGTCACACACACCTCAGAGACAACAAGAGCACAAAAGCTACATTCGCGTTGAACTTACTGGTTTGTCCTCCCTTCCTCACCCACCAAAGGGCCTCAGCCCTCGAAGGGTCCCACAGCGCCGGGCAGCACCTCCCTG
>NW_009944318.1:3912-4201 GCF_000696875.1 Nestor notabilis | reverse complement strand
GTGGTGAGGGTGCAGGAGTAGTGGGAAATGCTTTTTAGTGGGCTATAGAGCTGTAAGTGTGATGGGGCACACAGAGCTGATCCCTGTGTGAGTACATCTGCATAGGGACCTGCCTGTTGTCCAGGTACTGTGTGAGCCTGGGGTGCTGGAGCTGGTGCTCAGCCCAGGCAGCCCCTGCAGCCTCCCGACCAACTGGGCTGCTGGTGACGACAGCTCCAGGAATAACGGCCCAGCCCTGAAATCAGACTGCTGAGAAGAGGGAAGCGTTTCCCTTCCCTTCCCCTCCCGA
>NW_009944318.1:1278-3761 GCF_000696875.1 Nestor notabilis | reverse complement strand
GTGGGTGGCTGGAAAGATGCCGGGACCCCCCGGTCCCTCCCATCCGCACCCAGCGGGTGACACCGCAGGTGATGGGCACACGTGGTGCCTGGCTCGGTGTGAGGATCCCGAATCCCGGCAGGTCGCTGGAGCGGAGGAAGCCATGTGCTTGCTCAGTGGTTTCCCTTTAACTTTGGAACAACCTCAGCCCCGAGCGTCGGGGCTTATCGCCTGCACGCAGCTCCGAGGGAAGCGTGCCTGGCCGAGATAAATCAAGTCGCTGGCCAGGGCTACTCTGGACTCTGTTCTTCTCACATTCCTCATGACCTCAGTAGTTTGGCTTTGAGAGGAGAGCTGGGGGGAGTTCTCCTTGTCCTTGTGTCCAGCCTCTGGAGTGGCTCGGGTGAGGGAAAGGACCCAAAGGAGTTCAGGGCTTTAAAAGCAGCACCCCCAGGTCTGTCCCCTGGGGGCTTGGGGACCCCAAGGGGGGTTGCCCCATGGACCACAAAGCTGGGAGTCACAGAGGGCTGACTGATCATGGGTACTGGATGGTACCTGAGCTGTGCCCAGCCTGTCCCATCCCTCACATGGCTTCTTATTGGAATCGAGTGGAAAGGCTCCAGTTTTAGACCCAAGTTTCTTACAGGTTGGACGGGCCAGGTTGGACAGGGCTTGGAGCAACCTGGTGCAGTGGAAGGGGTCCCTGCCTGTAGCAGGGGGTTGGAACGGCATCAACTTTATGGTCCCTTCCAACCCAAACCAGGCTGGGATTCTATATAGGCATCGGTACAACAGGAAGAGGAGTATATAGAGGTGTGAGCCCAGGGTGAAACGGGTGGCATGGAGCACGAGCTGTCCTGCTCCCGCCCAGCAGCACTTTGCTCTGTACAATCCCTCTTCTCTGCTTAAACACCGGGGCTAGAAACACTTTCTTTCCTTCCAAATGAAGCTGCAGGATCCCCCTCCCTGCCTCCAGCCCTGGGGGGTCCCTGGGCACCACCAAGCCCTAGTGCCCAGGAGAATGGCCAAAGCTGCTGAAATCAGCTTTTGGCACCAAGTTGACCAGCAGGGTCTTCCCCATCAGGTCTTCAGCTCAGGTGGAGAGCAGCTTCTCTTTGATGTGATGCCAGGTGATGGCAGATGCCTGGGGACAAGGCTGGCTTTGTGCCACCAGTGGCTGGGCTGGAGGTGCAGGGATTTAACCCTCTCACCACTGCTGCATTCCAGCACCGCCTGCCTCCATTGCTCATCCTCCCTGGCTCAAATCCAGCCTGGCCACTCATCCTGCCCAGGGCAGTGTGCATGTCACGAGGGATTTGCACATCACAGGGTCCCTGGGGCATATTGCACATGGTTGGGAGCCTGCAGGTCCCGTCGCCTCGTTTGCTTCTTGGTTTTGGAGCTGGGTGAAAGCAGAAGCTCCTGCCCTGGGTCCAGCTCATCCCATCGGACAAGTGGTGGGGACCTGGAGCTGCAGGAGGATGTCCCCTGGCTTTGGGGACGGGCAGCGCAGCCGTGTGGTCGCTGTTGGCATCGGCTGGAGGCAGGATGAGGTGGACGAGGCGGACGGGGAGAAGGCACCTTTGCTGCACACAGATGTCCATCAGAGGCAGTTTCCTGGCGAGGCCCCAGGCAGCTCCATACCCGGCGGAAGGGAGCTGCCGGCCGCTTCCCCCGAGGAAACGCACCCGCTGGCTCCGGCTCCTGCTTTCCCTCTTCCTCCCGTTTGATTCCTGGTGCGCACAGAGTCCGGCGGGAAGTTTGTCCTGGCCCCAGCGCTGTTTAATTACCTGGAGCAAGGGCCGTGCGGAGGAGGAAGTGGCTGCTTCCCAGAGAGGAGGGATTAGACCGAGAGGGGGATGTGCAGATTCTTCTAGGCACAAAGGCAGCACAGGAATGATGGGGTAGCAGCATGGAGCTGGGGTGTTCCCAAGGGAAGTGGAAGGGGTGCTGGCATGGAGCAGGGATGAACACTTCCAGGGATGGGACATCCACAACTTCTCAGGTTGTTCAAGGCCAGGTTGGATGGGGCTTGGAGCAACCTGCTCTAGTGGAAGGTGTCCCTGCCCGGGGCAGGGGGTTGGAACTGGAGGAGCTTGAAGGTCCCTTCCAACCTAAACCAGGCTGGGATTCTATGATCTGGGGCTGGATGTGGGTGATTCACCACAGCCAAGGCAGGATCCCTCACAAGGCAGCTTTAAGCCTCTGCTTCCCCTAACGCTGTTCCTGAGCTGCCTTTCCTCTGTGGCACGCTTCCTCCCAAGCTTTCTTCCCAAAATAGCCTGGTGCCAAATGCTTTCCCTGCCAACAGCTGCCCAGCCCCACGGCCACTTGTGCCCCACAGGACCATGTGTGACCCTGGAGGGCGATGCTGTGCCCAGCAGCTGCAGGTGCTCCCAGGGTGCTGTTTGCCCCCATCCCACTCCCACCAGGACCATTCCACACCCAGGCCCCAACACCCAGATGCTGTGGCAGGTCTCAGATGAAGGCTCACATCTGGCAGC
>NW_009944318.1:872-1096 GCF_000696875.1 Nestor notabilis | reverse complement strand
CACGGGCAGGGACACCTTCCACTAGAGCAGGTTGCTCCAAGCCCCTGTGTCCAACCTGCCCTTGAACACGGCCAGGGATGGGGCAGCCACAGCTCCCTTGGACAGCCTGTTCCAGCGCCTCAGCACTCACAGTGAAGAATGGTGCTGGCAGCTGCCTGCGGTCAAATGGCTTTGCAAAAGCATCCAATTCCTTTATCCAACGGCAACATCTCCACTGAGAATCA
>NW_009944318.1:315-527 GCF_000696875.1 Nestor notabilis | reverse complement strand
TGTCAGGTTTTGCTGGATGTGGTCCCATTTTTGTTGCAGGTTGATGGTCCCCTGGTCAGCAGCGTCCCTTGGGAGAAGATGGCTCAGCCTGCACCTCTGAACCAGAACCTCCCAGGTAAAGGGACTGGGGTGGTCACAGGGCAGCAGAAGCAATGGGAAGGGAATGGCAGCGCTGAGCTATCCAGTCCCATCCCAATGGGCTTCCCCACCCT
>NW_009944318.1:0-207 GCF_000696875.1 Nestor notabilis | reverse complement strand
GTTGGAAAAGCCTGTCTCCCCCAGGTCCCTGGCCAACCATCCCCGCTTCTCTTGCAGATCTCGGTGGCCCATTCTTGTACCGGGACCAGGACAATGGGGAGAAGAGCTCGTATTCCGTGGAAACCCCTTACGGCTTCCTCCTGGACCTGGATTTCCTGAAGTACGTCGATGACATTGAAAGCGGCCAAACGCTCAAGAAAGTGCCAC
>NW_009944317.1:0-10522 GCF_000696875.1 Nestor notabilis | reverse complement strand
TACCGCAGCCGCCCTCAGCGGGGCTCGCAGGCAGCTCGAAGCTGCAGGGATTGTGGAACAGGTTTCCTTAATAGTCCCGGCGTCCGCGGAAACGCCGCTTGATAAAATAAACCGGGATTAAACGGAAACTAGAACTGCTGTTTTGGCCAGGTCAGCTTCTGAGGCAGCTGAACAAATCCATAAAAGAATTTCAGAGGAAAAAATAAGCTACCTGAGTTCCGAGGTGGAGGAAGGCTGTAGCACTGAAGGTGTACAGCATCGTGGGTGTGATGACAGCAACTACAGTGCCACACAACTTGTGAGGCTCTGTATTGCAGGTAGCCTGTGAAAGCGACTTCAGCATTCACAAAATTGAAACCACATTGTGCACCAATAAAATTCTGGAACAGCTATGGTTTATAGCAGCTTTCCAGTATGTAGAAGAGCCTACAAGAAGTCTGGAGAAGGACTTTTTACAAGGACCTGTAATGACATGACAAGGGGGAATGGCTTTAAACTCACAGGGGAGATTTAGATGAGACATTAGGAACTTCTTTATCACGAGGGTGTTGAGACAGTGGCACAGGTTGCCCACAACCTGGCAGTGTCCAAGGCCAGGTTGGACGGGGCTTGGAGCAACCTGCTCTAGTGGAAGGTGTCCCTGCCCATGGCAAGGGCGTTGGAACTAGATGATCTTTGAGGTCCCTTCCAACCTCAGCCATTCTATGATACTAATAAACAAGGCGCATTCACAAGTGATGGCTTTAGTTACAGACTGTATTAACCCGTAGTGTTGTTGGAAGTCAGACTAGTTCAGTCACCATGTTTGCTTAATTTCTAAAAATAGACTTAAGCTAAAATAGGTCAAATTACTGCAGTGCGGAGAATAATGACAGTTTTGATATAGCAGACAAGTTTGTTATGACTTCCACATGCTGTAGTTTTTGTTCTATTTGCATTGATTTTCTAAACCTAAGGACCGCCACTGAAAAAATGACGGTCAGATCAGGCCACACAGCTCACAAAACAGCTTTTGGACCGTTCCAGGAAACTGAGTGAGCTTTAGGCAGATTCCCTGCTTAAATCCATCATCTTGCCACATCCTTGGCATAGCGAAATTTACATATAGTTAGAAACTGCAGAGTTGATACCAGGGGAAACCTAAGCCAGTGTGAACTGTGACCTAGCGTAGTGTTTACCTTACATCCCAATGGACTCTGAAGTATGCAGCTCACTGGCTCCCTGCTTCTCTTCCACAGCTTGTTAAAGGTAGACAGTGATAAGCACTGCACACAAGTCGGTGACAGGCAAGATGCCTAAACACTGCATACATCTTAAGCCTTGAGCTTTGTGCTTAATTATCTTCTGTGCCCTTTTCAAAACTCTGTCCTTTTTTTTTTAAGGGGCAAAAGAAGACTTGATCCCCCAGCTATAGATAGTTATTCCTCTCTCTTAGGCTAGCCACTGTTTGAATTCTTCAGGTTAGTTTCCTCAGATTAACTTCCTTAGGACAGAGACAATGTATTTTTTGCCGCTTCTGTGTGTAATAGGTAATGAGCTTAACTTAAATGCCACTTAATGTGCAGATGCACTCTTGGTACACAAATAGCAACGTTCAACTTTTCACCTTGGCATCTTCTATGTCAGGAAAAAGAGATTTCATAGTTTGAATCTTCTTAATTAAATGTGCTTTAGAAGGCTAGTAGTCCTGTTGGTGAAGAATATGGGTCATGGGCAAGGTTAATGGAATGAAGGAGTTATACTATGAATAGATGAATCCAAAGCCATGTTTGACAGACACGGGGTGGGGCCTGCACAAAAGAAGAAAGCTAATTTGAAAGTTAAGTTGATAGTAATTCTGCCTTGAAGTAAGCTAACTTCCTTTTTTTTTTTTTTTTTTTTTTTGAAGTGGGTGTCGCATTTTCCTTCAACTATACCTTACAGTTATTTGGGAGTATTTGGTACCTTCCTTAATTATTTAGTGGAAAACCACCACAAATGGGTATGCTATGGGTAAGTAATATTTGATTGTATGATTACTCTACTTCTCTCCTGTTGCATCTCTCTGATTCTTCTACTTGCTGTTAACAAGCTTTCCTATAACCCACTTGTTAATTAGATTTAAAGAGCTCTCCCTTCAAGCTCATTACAACTAAGGGTGTGGGGTAGACACAGCAGACTAGACAGGCTAAGACCAGTATGAAAGTTTTAAAAATTCAACTTAGCGTTTAACATCTGTGTTACAAAGGGAAAAAGGTACTGCTTTTGAAGACAGTTATTAGTCTGTATGTAAACTCATAACGACACCTCCTAAAAGTGGCGCTTTTTTGAAATTGTTACTCAAGTAGTCTAACTCTTTCTTTAGGAGTCTTTTTTTTTTTTCCAGCTTCACTTATAGAACATTTTCTGCCCTGCTACTAACTTACCCTGATCCTGTCCACATGAGAAATAATCTGCTGAAGAAACTACTTAGTGAAAAGTTTTACTCTGTTACAAAACTTAGTTTTTACTTTAATTAACGAAAGAGCTGGAAAACATTTCTGTGTAGCCAAGTTTCTCACTTGCTGAGCTCCTGTAAAGAGAGGAAGACACCAAAGCAGTCTTGTTTATTTTAGTATGCATCGTTTAGAAGATAAGCTTTCATTTTTGCTTTAGCAGGGTATTGCATTGATCCTTACTGTATATCCTGTGTAACTTTTTTTTTAAAAGCTGCTATGTGAAAATTTGTAGACCAAACTTGGTTAAGTCATTTATATATTCTGAATCTGTATACACAGTAGTTCTCATAGAACTAAATCTCTAAAAAGTTCAGTAATTCATTAGGACCACTAAAAGTACTCATGTAAGTAAAAGGATAGATTTGCATGCTTAACTAAGATTAACTTGTACAGCTTTCACTATGCATTCAGCCTTTTGGCTTAATCCAAGTGCCAAAACTTTTAGGAACATGCAGTGGAATATTGAAGTGGTAGGTTGAGGCATATTGCATAAGTTACAGTTCCTCTCATTTTCTCAGTTCCTTTTAAGAGTATGCATGTTTTTTATTAAGATAAGAAACACACCTCATGTTCTAGCTGAAAATGAGATGTCACTTCTGTGCTTCCAGCTTTACATTGTCTGCATAATCTATCTTGGATACAACAGCCTTCTTCCTAATTTTCAACAAATCAAAACATGTTTTCTTTTTATTAGGTTCTGGGTATCCTGGTTGATTCACGTAGTAGAAGCCTTCTATGGTGTTAAGATGTGCCAGTAAGTTGATCCCTCTCCTAACCCTTACATAAATTCTCTGAAAAGGATCTCTGATACAAGTGACACAAGCTACAAACTGATTTTCATGATTCTCAACAGTGTTATTAGTGCACAGGATACTGATAAAATTCTTGCTGCAGTGATAGTTTGCTGTCTTCCGCAGGAGGTTACTGCAGATTCTGCTGATGTGGTGGCAGGAAAGCCAGGGATGGCAACTTGCAGAAATGGCAGCAGCAGGGTTTGGCAGAGCTTGCCTGCCTGCCTCTGAACTCATTGTTCACTAGGCAAGGTCGTGCCTTAGGAAGCAGAGGGAACAGTAGATGGTGTAGAAATAGTCTGATAACGTTAAGGTGTTACAACTTCATCATATCTTACCTCATCAGAATTTTGAGATGGTTAATTACATGCTGAATTGATTGCATCTATATTGTGAGAATACAATTGGACACTTCTGTTTGGGACTACTTAAGATCTACTTGTGTCTGCAGCTTTGTGGGATAAAATACCTTGACTAATCATACTATAAAAGTAAGGCAAACTAAGTCTTATGTTAGGATAACAAATTATTTGGAAAGGTAGCCTGTCCAAACATACCGTCCTTCTATTCACTTGAGTTTTGTTTGTAATATTCAGAAGAATGTCACAGTTGGTTTTCATGCTTTACAAAGTAGCTGGCTGGTCTGTTTGCCATTGTAAAAATGGTGTCTTTCCACTTCATTTAGTTCAGTTCACAGGTTTCTCAAGTAACATCTCTTGGAGGAAAAAGGATTTTGTTCCATGAAAAGCTATTTAATATGGTTCTCAAGATAATAGAATATGGATGAACAATTTATGCCTTCAGAATGGGAGTTGGTAATAAATTTTTTACCAAAAGCTTCAATTTTAAATTAAGTAGCTTTAAATAATTTAAAACTTTAATTCTGATTGTGCAGATAGATAGGTGTATAGGCTTAAGGTGATTTTTTAAGAGGGAACTTTGGTTAACAGTGAATGTACCAAATAGGTGAATTGTAATCAAGTTAAGTAATGAAGTTTTACAGAGTAGTGTTAAAACCCATAAAACTGATTGCCTGGCCATCATCTCCTCAAGCATATATCTGTAGATTACTAAACAGTTGTACTTTGAGTACCAAACACGTGTTTTTTACTGATGTAAAAGTGATGTCTACATATGAACATCACAAAGAGGCATGAGGAAGAACTAGTGAGGAAGCAGGTAGAAATTCATTAACCAATAGTAGTACTGTCATTGGCTGTTGGCCTGTATTTCTGCATATGGTCTATTCAGATAGGCTTGCTTCATATAAGCAGGTAAATTTCTTAAGCCTTAGTTTTCCAGTTTCTGCGCCTATTTGGAAACATTGAGCTGTGATTCTTAAAAAGAAAAATGGCTTAAGAAATGTTTGTCAACACTTGCCGCACAATCACTGTACATGTACGTACAGGCTATGGAATAACTAACAGCTTTGTTCTAGCAAAGGTCAGTAGAGGGAGCTCCTTTGTAAGCTAATGAATTGGAGCAGAGTTATGCTTCACATAACTAGTTTACTGGACATGTGAAATGCGTTGGTTTTGCTATCATGCATGTACACCTTCTTTTCTCTACAAATTCAGTAGTATTTCTGAACAATGAGGTGTAGGAAAAAGTTACATCCTCTGTAATATACAGAAAAATAAAATGCTAAGTTAAAACTAACCAATATAGGAAAATCTCTGTTTAATAAATCAAGTCAGATCCCTGTATTTTTCTATGCGCAGATTCAGGTAACGATGCTTTTCCGTCCTGCACCACATTGTCAGACGTCTTTGCCCTGCTAGCATGCAGTCTACCTTCAGTGACTGTATTCAACAGAAAGTTATATACAGACTTGTGTATTAAGATACCCTAATTTCTTGTTTCTTTGTACATAAACTTCTAGGATAAGTAATTTCAAATAGCATAGACTGAAATTGCAATTTATATATTATTGAGGAAACTGTATGCATGAAATCTCTGAAAGATAGCTTAAAATCCACTATAATCACGAGAACTGGTATGTTTAGTTACCTCAGGAATTAAGTCTCAGTAGATAGAAATTAATGATGCTAGGTTCAAAAGTTCTTGTAGAGTCTGATGTATAAAGGATGAGTAGAGATACCTAACCTTACTGAGTACCATAATGTAATCTGCAAAATTGTAAGGTTTTTTTGACACATCTTATGCTTTTATTCATCTTGCAGATCTAAAGGAATCACTGACCCAGCAGTACAGTTTCATTGGTTCCTTCAGACACTTTTATTTGGGTATGCTTCCTTCGGTCTTCTGGTGTCTTACAAGCCTGCAGCCAAGAAGCAGTACTAGAAGCAGTGAAAGAAGTCGCTTCTTGCATTCTTCATCCTCATTTTTCAGAAAATATGCTTCATTACCTATCTAGATGCTGTAATTGACTGTAATTAAATTACGTTCCTGCTACATGATGCAGTGCCCTTTTACCAAGTAACTCTCCTCTAAAGAAGACAATTATAATTCACAGGGCCCTGTGGATAGTTCAGTAAAAATTCAGCCCTTCAATCACAGCACTGCTGGAGTTTAATCCCATTTAATATGCAAGAAGCCGAAAGCTGCTCCTCTGCAGTTTTTGACATAGACTGTATAATCTGATTATCATAGAAAAGTTCCTGACAACTGATAGGAGTGGTTGATAAATTACCTGTTCATGTGGAGGAATTTTCTTCTATGTCAGGGAGAGTATTTACAGCCACGAGGCAACTTGCACTTGTTTTGTGATAGGTTTAAGTTTACTTATATTTTCTCTACAGGACCTCTTAAAGGCTTTTATTGTTGTTGTTAGAGTATTTGTACTTTGTTTTGTCAACTTAATTTCTTCTGCAAAAGACATACTACTGTATTGCTGCAGGCACATTTAAAAGACCAAATGTCAGTTCCGGTTGAAGTGCAGTGATGAGCTTGGACACATAATGCACTTCAGTGTGGTTTAATACACGTGCCTTAAATTTCATGCAGCATGACCTCATCTTTTGAATGAAGATTTTAATCTTTGTGTTAGCATAACAAAGTAATAGTCTTGTAGCTTTGAGGGCAGCTTGTTCAAAAAATAGTTTATTATCCAAGAAAAAAAATCAATTGGCATTCCCAAAACCTAGCTGAAAATTTTATATTTTATATCTGTGGATGAAATTAGATGTAGTGAGTAAACATACACCACTGTTTTCCTGATGCTGATGTCCTGAAATCTATGGTTGAGTGACCATCTTAAGGTCCCCTCAGAGTACTTCCTGTATGCGTAGTGAGCCTTTTATCATACTGTCTCTTAATACTTGAACAAGAATTTAGCCTCTCTTGTTTTAGCACTTTTTAAAGTAATAACTATTTAAATATTAGCTATGGTGTGGGGAGAAGTTTCAGCTTGCCACCTGTGGTGCTAGTGTTCTGGAAGAAGGGAAAAGTTTCTTCTTTCTCTAAGGAAGAGCTCCACAAGGCAGTAACAAACTTATGCCTTGTGCGGTACCTACAGACTGTAATAATTCTGATGAAGTCTTATTCAAGCACAGGTACATAAAATTTTTGCTTTTCAGTCAGTACTAAAGCTATAAAGAACTGAAGGGTTTAAGATGGTGGTTTGTCTACATTTTATAGAGAAGTAGAAACTTGTGTTTACTTGCTAGAAATCCAATAGGAATGTCAAGAGCCCAAGCTGGTTTACTGTCTAATCCTTTATCTTAATCTATGACCCTGGAATAAAGACTTTAAAAACAAAAAAAAATAATTTTTTTTTGTTAATTTCTTCTGGAAAAAAAATGTCTATACAAAATATCTAGGCATAATCTTTATACCAATAGCAGTATTCACACTTGAAACACACAGGATCAGCTGGCTGTATGCTTTCCAAAGTCCCACAGAAGTCTAGTATTTCTAACAGGGCAAGGTATTGATGTGACTTCTCTCAAACAAAAAAAAAAAATCTCCATTGCACTAAAACATGTATAGATGTAATACTTCTTGGCTCAAGATGAATTCTAATGGAACGCTGAATGAGCATTAACTTACGAATGGGAATGGATAACAAGAATAACTTCGGATCAGCATGTTCCTGTACAGAGGAAAAGGTGTAACAGTAACACCAATGCTAATTAAAGACTTAGGAAAAGTGATAAAATACTTTTTTCCAATAGGCATTTTTGTCTTTGTTTCCCACTATTCACTTTCCATCAGTAAAGCTGTAGATAAGGTCAGAACTACAGTGGCTTCCCCTCCCACCCCCAGTCTGCACTCCAAGCACTTGTCACGCTCACCATCACACCTTTCACAGCCCTGCCTGGGCTGAGCTCTGGAATGGCTAGAAGTAAATCACAGCTCTGAGAAATTAACTGCTTACTCTTAGACTCAATTAGAAGAGCTTCCTGTTAGAGAGGCAATGACAAAAGCTGCCTCAGTGCAGCCCAGGGAAGCTACGAAAAGCAGTCAGTTTATAACTGCCTTAATTAAAAAATATAACCAAGTTAGAACAAGTTTTAGTCAGACTAGAGTCATCAGCAGAGTTTTTTGAAGCCTTTATGGGTGTTTTGTTTGGTTGGGTATTTTTGGGTGGTGTTTGTTTTTTTAGCTTGTCAGATCTCAGCAGCTCTCGGGGTTGTTGGGCTTTGCTTATCAAGCATTTTAGAAATGCAACTACATTGTATTCATCTACCATCAAATATTTTCTCCTCCCTACCCTTGCTTTGCAGCAGTTAAGTTTCTCCAGTTGCTTAAAAAAGTATTTACTCTCAGCCTCTGTCTCAGAGGTGCAAGCAGCACAGATGTCCATTTTCTACTGGTCTTGAAGCCCATGAGACCCCCAAGTTAAAATCCAAGAAGCATGGGATAGGCAGCACTTGCTAGAAAGAAACCCACAGAATGACAGGATTCAAAATAATATTGAGATACGGTTTCTGTATATTTGTGCAGCGTCCCTAACATCACAGCAAGATAAACATACCATAATACTTTACAAAATTATTAGTTAAAAAAGGAACCAGCAGAAGCATGAATCCAGGTCAGCAACTTACTAAGCCCAGAGACATACATTCATTCACAGCTAGCAACAGGCTCTTCGGAAACAGCGCTGGTTACACCAGGCATAACCATTTCTCCAGGCTATCCTAATAGCGACAATAAGGGATTACTCTTCATCACATAGAGCAATTCTTTCCACTGCAATAAAAATCCTCTTTCCATAACAAAATGAGAGAGAACAGAAACATACCCTTATGTTTCCACAGCAGCTCAAAGGCTGAGTGTCAAACCATCTTCCACATCCCACCCAACCCTCTCAGCTTGCCAAAAGAAAACATTAGCAAATGTTAGTACTTCACTATAAAAAAATGTTTCAAAATACTGCTTCCCACCAAAAGGAAAACCAAACGAGTCTTACAGAAGGGCCTTTACTATCAAAGAACACCACCAAATAAGGTGGTAAATCACAAAGAAAGCTAAGCTGACATTAAGAAAGGTTTTTCAGGGTGGATATTTCTGCTAACTAGGCTGTGGGCAGTAGTGAGGAGAAATACTGGTTAGCTATTCATTTCTAATTGAAAACAAGAAAAAAATCAAACTTGCTATGAAAGCCTATGTGCAAAACTTCATGCTGGTAAAGTAGATGCCAAGAAAATTTAAAACAACAGCGCCCATTCTTTCTAGGCAAAAAAAGTCATTATTTGACCTGCATTGTTGATCAAAAGAAATAGTTTCATACAAGAAACAAATAACCACATCTCATACAACAGTGCTTTTTTGCTGTGATTGCTTGGTAACTGTTGCAGGAGAAAATGCAAAGAAACTTCCCAAATCAGTTTTCACCTTTAAATCATAATAAATGGGAATATGTAGAAATGAGTGTAATGTACTTCTTAAGTAAGTACAGTGAGGACTCCAGATGAGCATGTTTGACAAATCACTGCTCAAATCAAACTTTGCTGATGAGAACCTGGGTCAGGAAATAAAGCATCAGCTCAGAAGCAACAGGGGCAATGAGATGTCTCCCATCTGTTTCCAAGCACAATTTCTAAAGCCTTAAGGGCTGTAGCTCATGTTTTGCAAGGGCGCAATGAAAAACCTCTCTCAGAATCACAATGTCTTGCTTTGCCCCTCTTTTATGCTGACCTAGATTTTTCTAAACATGACACAAGTCAACTGGGCCAGCCTTTGGACTTGGCCAAGCGAGGACTTAATGAAAACTTCCGGCTTGCGGCCAGCAGCCTATACATTCAGTTTGTTTTGCCAGCAACATGTTTATTCAGACTGGTGCCTGTTTGCAAGGCCTGCATGAACAGCTCAAGAAATTGCCATGGTTTGTTGAAAGCAAAAGAAACAAACAAAAACTCCCTCAACATTTCCTTTACTATTGCTTTTCAGAGGGGAAGTGATAATATGGCACAATGTGCATACCCTAGACCTTACAAGACCTCTGCAACTCCAAGCATAACTACAGCACATGCATCACTAGGAAGGAGGAGAAAAGGAAAGAGAGATATAAGGAACACCATTGTATTTTTTTGACTTTCAGACTGTTCTCTCAAAACAAAACCTTTTACATGGCCCTGAGGGAATAGACAGTGACTCCAATTTACCAAGTTTAGATACTACACAAGTTAAAATGTCCTTCTAAAGATACTCCATTTCTTATTAAAAAAACCAAAACAACCAACCAACCAAAACTAGACATAAACACCACCCTTCTTCACAAAGTCCAGAAGCATGAAAGATTTAAAAGTAAATAAGAGTACCTGCATTTTGAAGAGCTTTCAGACAACAGCACAGCTGAACCCTCTTACCAACACACCCTTCCCCTCTAAGGGCAGGGCAAGCCCCTCATATCCTTTCTGTGGATGCACTCAGGTGTGGTTGATCTGGCTTTGCCCATTAAGGACTCTTCCTCTCGTCAGAGAGATGAGCTGCTTAGGTACCCTGTTATTACATATGTTCAGTACTGAAGTACTTCCAAACACTCTTATTTTATTAGAATGTTTTCCAACCACAGTCACCATTTTTGCTGCAGTTTATTTAATATGCGTAAAGTGCTTTTTAACAACGGGAAATTCATCAGCTCAGCAGGGTGTGACATTCAGGGTTCCCCTTCCATTGGGATCTAGCAAAAAGCTGGGGGCACATGAAAGCAAAGGTTTGTAATAGAAAGAAACTCTGCAAACTTCAATATCGTATACATGGCAGACTGCTTACAGTTAAATAAACAGGGAAGAAGGTGACAGGAGGACCAAGGCCTCACATGCTTGTGAGATGGGCTGATGCCAGCCT
>NW_009944316.1:241-4079 GCF_000696875.1 Nestor notabilis | reverse complement strand
CTTCCTCCGGGCACCAGCACAGCGGCTGCAGCAATCACCCCCCAACTTGTCCTCCTTCTGGCTTTGAAAACCGCCACGTTGTTTTCGGTGGGCCCGCAGAGTGCCGTTTGCTTGACGCCGCTGCCTTTAGAAGACCTTCCGCTCTGAAGGTTTGTGCCACTTACATATTTACCGGCTGGGAAAAATCAGGGCTGCTCGTTTATCTTGTCCTCTCCAGTAAGCAATCACGAGAAGGAATAACTCAGTAATAATATTAAGGAGTTACACATTAATAAAGACCGATAGAACAACTTACTTATAGCAAAGCGTTGCTTTTCTGTTACCTAAAAAGCAACTCCACCAAGCAGATTGGTGCCCTTTCAAAACATGCAAATACTAATAAATAGGAATATGAATAATAGAATATAAATTAAACCTGGCGTGATTTATTTTTGGCAACTCATTTGCACCTATCATTTTATGAACAATTATTTGGTTTTCAGAAGTCCAAATTTGCCCAAGGAAGCTGTGAATGCTCCATCCCTGGCAGTGTTCAAAGCCAGGTTGGAAGAAGTCTTGGGCAACATGGTTTAGTGTGAGGTGTCCCTACCCATGGCAGGGGGGGGGGAACTAAATTATTGTTTCTGACCCTAACTATTCTATGATTCTATGATTCTACTGTGCTTGCAAGGACTCCAAGTGCAAATTCAGAGCTGAAAATGCAAAGCTGTGTAGAACAAAAATACAAAAATACTTGGCAGAGCTTGGTAAAGCACCTTGGGTGTAAAACGCAAACACCTGCTTGGACAATGGAAGGAAAAGCTCAGGTTCTTGCCATGACTCAGATACAGCAGGGACCTGAACCTCAGTCTTGCAGGTGACTTAGAGACCACAGAAAGGCAGTTCATGTGGTTTTTTTTCTTCCCAGCTTTGAATGCAACCAATGAACTCACCAAAAAAATCCCCAACCCCAAGCCCTGGAACAGGCAAGAAAGTGAGAAACTTACTCTGTTGCACTGTGGTTAGAGCACACACTCATAGTGGGAAGCCTGATCTGCAGTTCCTACTCTTTTTCGAGATGAGTTACGATTAGGAGTAGGAAGCTTCTGTTTCCCTCACATTGAAAAATCCTATTTTTGCTTTGAAAGTGAATGGAAACATATTTTGAAAATCCTGCATTTTCTTTTCTTTTTTTTTTTCTTTTTTTTTTTTTTTTTTTTAAAGAACATGGGATTCTTGCTTTCCAATGCACATTATGTAATAGACTGATTTAAAATCACCTTGGAAATTTTACAAGGAATTTGGTCTCATTAAGCTCAGGAGCAAAATATTCACTCATTTCCATAAGATCAGGATCTCATCTTTGGCTGAATACTGCTTACTGATACCACATACCCCAGTATCTCTGTCTGGTAGAATAAATGCAAGCAGCCCTACTGGTCCAATCAGCCACCTTTATTCACCTATTTATGACGTTTGCAGAATCCATAGTGAGCACTACTGAACCAGGTTTCTTTACCAAAAATACAGGTTTTCCCACAAGAAATATGTGCTGTCACAGTTCAGTAAATGTATTTAATGTTAAGGTCTCTGTAATGTAAACAGCAGATTTATTTTCTCTTAACTTTTTGGAGACGTTCAGATCAATGCCATTGTATGACTGACAAATTTAAGGCTTCCACAGGTTCTGACTCTCCTTACAAGTTCATGAGTTGCCATTAAAACCGAAAGCATTTGGTTGTTTTTTTGTTAGTCATTCCCTCTCCAGTAACAAATGGAATAATTAGACAGTTTCCAAAACTTTTTCAGTACCTACGATGCATGTTAGATAACGTCAGAGCACTCTAAATGCATGAACTTCTGTGTTGACAGTCAATGGTCCTCCATATGCTCTCACTAGAAGAACAACTTCCCAAGAATATGTAGTATCATAATGTGCAAAGTATAAAGGTAATAACAGCTCTAGGAAAGTAGGAATCATGACAGTTGCAGAAATAATCTGCTGTCAGACAAAGAGAGGTACTATTATTAGGACACAGAGAGGTAAAACTTCTGTATTTACCCCAATACTGTGTTAGATACTGGGAAAACAGGATATGCTCTAAGACCACAGCTTTCATCTGGTGGTTGATGACATACTGAGGGGGACTGGAGGCTGTTTTTAAGGAGCTCACCAGAAGTAGCTGTGAAAAGTGAGCCTCCTGTCAGGAGGCATAAGTTCACGTCTCCATTCAAAAGTCTTTGGAAAAATACTGGGAAAAAAAGCCTAACTGAAATCCACTATTTTTGGTGATGAAGAAGTGAGGATCAGCATTCAGAATTGGTAGCAAGTGAGGTGGGAAGTGCTTCCATTCACAACCAAACCTTCAGCTGTTAGTCAGGAAAACTGGAATGACAGATTTGATCCTGAAGGCATTTGTTTCAGTCTACTTACTGTAACCTGCTGAAGACAATTTGCATCGTTTGGGCTTGCAAATACGCTCTCCAAATCCCTTCCAACATTAAGGGAAATTCTGGTTTTGTTGGGATTTTGGGATTAATCTTTTTGTCAGAGTATCAACTCAGTTTGTTACATTTATACAGCGAAACAGTGCTTTATTACAATATATACAGTAAGTGTTGAAAGTACTCTTCAGACATTTCACTGGACAATTTGAGGCGATACTCTAGCAGAAGTTCTAAGGTTTTCATTAAATGTCTGCTATCAGCTCTACAGGGAAACTAGTGATATATCCCTAGTACAAGAATTAACTTTGCCTTTTTCATTAGAATGACTGTGTGTATCAGCAAGGTGGTGGTGATTCAAAGCAGAATACTTGCCTGAGGTTGGCTTGCTTTGTTTCCAGCTAAAGGTTTCAAAGAACTCTGAGGCTATGTAAGATTGTGTTTATAAGCAACTTCCCCTTGCACTGCCTATCTTATCCCTACTGTGTGAAATAATACATTGAGATTCTGGGAATATGTCCTGTGTTTGATGAGAGCTCAATTGTACTGATTTGTTTGTAATAGAATACGGTGAACAAAACATAGAGATGAGGTTGCTGGTGGTGGTGGAGGGGTGCAGGAGGGAAACCATCCTTTAGAGGTTACTTATAGAGACACAGATTAGTTTCCCCAAGTTTCAGAACTCACTGCATTTTAAAATATTACAGGCAAGAAAAAACAAACCAACCAACCAACCCACTTCCCCCCCCCCAAAAACCCTTGATTTCTTGTGCCCACTGGTGGTGACTCTGAGGCCAGAGCTTGTGCTCCTGAGGTGTGCAGAATGGATGGAGCCCATAGCACGACCCCCGCTGCAGCTGATTCCTGCAGCTCCTTACTGCCTTCAGAGCCTTCTCAAGGGTCTCCGCAAGGTCCCGCTGCTCTGCCAAAACGAACCATCAGATCTGTTATTCCCCAACATCTGCCTGATTCTTTTGGGCAGTGAGGGGAGTGGCAACACCGTCACTTCACAACGGCCGTGACCTTACCACTGCAGATGTGCTCTGGGATTTTAAAGACTGAGGTCTGGTTGCCACCTCACTTTTCTATGCTCGCCGCTGTAACAGCCAGGACTATGCCAGGTCCCAGTGTCTTCCTCTTCTCAGTGCCACGGGGGAAAATGCGCTGTGTCTCAAATCACTCTGCTATTTGAAGCAGGCAAGCAAGGCTCATTTCAGTCACGAAACGAGCAAAGGAGTTGCGCTCAACTTTTCGTACTGAAAAATGTCAGTGATTTAAGCTTCAGAAACAGAGGATGTAAATTAGACACTGTTGCACACAAACCGAACTTATCTTTGACAGGCTAAACAGAGATTTTTATGGGAAGCCTACTCATACCCACACGGAACACCGTTTATTTTTCGACTGTGCGTCT
>NW_009944316.1:0-210 GCF_000696875.1 Nestor notabilis | reverse complement strand
ACAACGTTTTTTTTTGACATGTGTGGTTTTTTTTTTTTTTTTTTTTTTTTTTTTAAATGTACAATTTTAAGGTGTACCACAGTCATAATGAGAAACCCCGTACAATTCCGATTTTGACTAACGGAACAATGGACACCCCCGTGCCGTACCGTGTTGTACCAGGGTAATTAGGGACTGACTGCCAGCGAGCGGGAAAGCACAACCCAGGAA
>NW_009944315.1:0-23548 GCF_000696875.1 Nestor notabilis | reverse complement strand
TATTTATAAAAAATATATAAATAAAACAAGGAACCAGTATATTTTTTGTCACCTATATTTTTTTCCACATACAGTTTAGAAATCCCTAATCAAAAATCCTATTGTTGTGAGCATACAGCCTGACATGAAAGTGTCAGAGAAGCAGTGAAGGAAAAATGATGAACTAAACATCACAGAGTTGGACCCACTATAAAACACATTCTCTGTGTATGTTTTTTAGATACTGCAGTACGCTTTCCATAGAAAGGAGAAATTCCACTTGAATGGGGGTTGGACTAGATGACCTCTGAAGGTCCCTTTCAACCCAAACTATTATATGATTATATATATATGAATGTCTTAAGCACCATGCACATCTTTTTTCTGATTGAACACATGAACTAATTATTTGTGCTAATTTGTGCTTCAAAATACAATTATTGTTGGGACAAAAATACAAAGCATGCAGGAATCTATTAAACGCACAGCAGGATTTGAAATCAAATCACAGTGACTTGTTATAGCATGCTGACATTATTGGTTCTTGTATATAGTTACATAATGATCTCTGAAGCCAGATTTTAAAAATGGTCTGTAAAATAGCAAAGGGACATCAAAATCTGGCTTTACCATTAAGTTTCTAAGCTCCATGCTAAGTGGTACTTATGATTCTTCTGTGTAAACAACTGCATTCAGTTGAAAGTAAAACAAAATTATTACATTTCTTCCCACTGCAAGAGATGTGTTGCCTAATAATGAATTTCAAACTCTACTTCTAATTAAAATTGGGAATTTAATCTCTTATCTTGCCACTCAATTAATGCAGATCCACCCCACCCCCTCAATTCCACTTGAATTTGGGTATCTCTAGAGCCTGTCATTGCTGCTTTTATGGCAAAACCTGGTTTCCAGTTAGTAGGTGATCTGGGAATCATGTATATTTTGATTGAGAAAAATCCCAAGTTCTGAGGAGAGACACTTGAGTCAGAAACAGGAATTCATTCTCATTTTGTGACTTCACCTATTACCTTGTTACAAATTGTCTTAATATTAATTCTAGAATTATTTTAAAGGAGCTTCCCAGCAACAAGGCATATCACTCATGTGCATAGCATTGCCACTTAAATATAAGAAACATAATTTTTAGTCCCAATATTGGGTGAAGGAGAAGGATTTTTACTTACTATTGTGCTGCTGCTGTTCACACAGCCTGTTTGAATCTATCAGAAGAGCTCACAAATGATCTAAAAGGAGGAACTATCTGTAAGTTTATCCCTATCTAGCTATATTTGCAGATTGTAAAAGAGGTATCATTTAAAATTGTTTGTCTGGAAAGTTAATACAGGGTCATCTCACAAATTAATTATCTTTTGCTTTCATTTGTATTTATCACAAAACAACTGGTTTTGATTATTGTATATATTTTCTCTTTAAATTAAGGTAGTCTAATGATAATGAGAGAACATGATATGAGTATCTAGAAGATGTTTATTTATTATATATCAGCACAAAAATGCATCAAAACACAGAAAGTGATCCTTGTGTTTGTCATTAATGTGGCTTTATGCAGAGCTTTGCACTGTGCCTTTTCTCCCCTTTCCAGGCAAAATATAATTTATTTCTTCTTTGAATATGAATACTGTACAATATACTTGCAAGCTTTCCACGTTTATTCTGCTGAAAAAGAAGCATATAGTTCTCTAAGTTCTGATTTTGTCTTGAAAGGTGTAAAAGATCCTCAGTTTTCCAAAGGATTTAAACCAAGCAAGCCACTTTGGTTGGTTGGTTGGGTTTGTTCTGTAGTGTGCAGTCTGTTGTTTTGGTTTTTTGGTTGTTTTTTTGGTTTGGTTTTTTGGTTGGTTGTTTGGTTTTTTTTGTTGGGTTCCCCCCCCCCCCCCCGGCTGTTTCTCAATTGGCCTTGTGACTGTGCTGTAACCAGACACTTTCTGTGTCTGGATATGCAACACTTTGTATTTAGAGAGCAAGACAAAATTCCACAGCACACTATATTAGTGCACTTCCTCTGAAAGCACCTACAAACACTTACTTGCTTACTTGTTCTAAATAAATCTGATGTATCTGCTTTACACTTTGCCATTTGAGTTATTGCAAATAAAGTCAAGAGAAGTGATTAACAGAAAATTTGGTTCCATGTGAACTAAAACAAAATCAAGAACTGTAGTACAAGGAATGCGTTTACCAGCTCATCTGAGTGCAGTGATGGCCTACCAAAGCAGGCAGCAGCTAGACAGGCTGGGAGAACTGGATTGGTTCAGCCTTGCAAAAAGACAATTTACTGATGTCTATGATTTCCGAATGAGAGTGTTAAGAGAAGACTTTCTGACTTCTCTAAACTAGATGATCTCTAGATGTTCCCATCCATTTTAAAAGATTCTGTGATGCTACTATTTTGACATTGACTATTCAACTTCAAATTTAGACAAGTACCCCCCAAACTGATGTTTTCTGCATAGTTTGGGATAGTAAAAAAGGTGATACACCTAAGCAGCATTGTGGCTACAGAAGAGTGGCCAAGGGGTCCTTAGAGTGTATAAAACAAAAATTAAAAAATCCCACTAATACTCATGAACAAAATCATTATTTTGTTCATAATTTCACTTTCATGAAGATTCTTGAGCTGTCAGATGATACTTTTCAACCCATTATTACTAAGCAAAAAGGAATGGCATGTAACAATGAAAATGTGTTTGAAATATTATAAATCGTATTTGAAATTTACAAATTACTTTCATCATGTAATTTTAGCAGCATACTGGAATTAGTATAATACTAGTAATATACATATTGTAAAAGCAAGTACCTCATAGATGAGCTTATGTAAGTACTTTCATTTTATCAAGCATGATAGTCTGTTATTCTATACAGTCATAAAACAACGATAAATAAGTCATGTGGCAAACATAATGTTATGAAAACTATGCCTGCACAGCTCATCCGCTATAAGCCATTTTGCTTTTTAAAAACTTACAGTGCTTAGACAGTATAGAATATAGACATTACATCTGAATTTTTTAAAAGGGCAGATTAATTTATGGCCAATAACAACATCTCTAGTTATATTGCAAAAATAGGCTTTATCAGATCTTATGCTTCTGGACATTAAAAGGCCAGGATATAATTTTTAGGTACACATGCAACTTTTTTCTTTAAAGTTTTGGAGTTTGCTGCTATTTGGTTTGTGTTTTGTGGAAACTAAATAAATTCATTGGTAAAAATAGCAGACTACTGCATCTAACAAAACTTTAATGAGTCTAGAACTTACTTTATGATTCTAGAACATAGTTTCTTTAATCAAAAGGAATACATGCCCGTATCATGTTGCAAGTCACTGTAACTGTCTAGCAATTTTTTTCTTTATGCGTGGGCTGGTAATGCTTCTAAATGAAAAATAATACTATTTTCCCCTCATGCTTTGGGGAAATGAAATATTAGTAAGGGTACTATAAATCAATTGTTCCAATATCACAGAAGCATCACATTGAAATAGGTTACCTGTTAGAAACTGAGGACTTCTGTTGCTATTATTGTTTTGATTTCCATTCCAAGGCAGATCTTGATCACACATATCTAGGCAGACCTTGTGATGCAATAGTGTATAAAACATCGGAAAAAATCTTGCTTTATATAGATGTTTATTGCAAGAATTGAGAACAATATTGGTCAAACGAGGAAAAGAAAAAGGGGTCCCAGTGTTATGGCCTCTCTGTAGAATTTGATTCAATACAAAATAATTATTTTGTTCTGAGTGGTTTCTTAAAGAAAAAACTTTTATAGCTGGTTATTAGTTGAGTTTAATCAATCTAAGAAACTTGTACTCTTGTCTTCTGAACTGAGAGCTTTTAGCTGCAACCAATTTTAGTAAGAACTATATTCTGAGCACACAAGACTTTAGAAGAATGTTATTAATGCTAAAAATTCAATCTGTCAGGTACAGTATCCAAACTTAATGGATTATTTATTATGTTGCTCCCTCCATGCAAAATGAGGACAGCAGTTTCCAGTGCATTTTATACATGCATAAGATAAGTCTACATACGGACAGCATTTCAGTTCTGTGGTGATGAACAGCAAAAAAAAGTCTGTTATAAAATTAATAATTTTATATTCAGTATTGGGTTTGGCTTGTATCAGGTGAGCAGCCAATGGTAGGGGTAAAAAGAGACATTAAACGAGCTCTGATTCCTTGAGCTTGTCTGTCTTATGCAATGAATCAGGCTGTTGTCTGGTGGGAAAAATAAAATTTGATCATAATATTTTTATGGGCATTTGAACTTGCTCTAGTTCTTAGTTCCATGTGAAATATCTGAGAACAGAGTCATGGCAGGGTCTACTCAAATCTCTGTGGGGAGACTTTGAAAGTCAGAGTACTTCTACTGCAACAAACTAGCCAAACTAATCAGCACTGTGGGAGAAGCCTAAGCTGGATTTCATCTACAGAAAACATCTCTGGAGAATCTAGCAAAATTTCAATTAGGGAAGTAGACAGTGTAACTTTTTCCAGTGCTTGTTGTTCTGATTTAGGTGTGCAATGAAATTATATGAAGGTTCAGAACCTGAGAAAATAACATAAAGGAAAATTACATCTGCCTTTTGGTTTCATTTGTATTTTTAAATGCATTCGCTGATCAATTGGTTGGAAAATTTGTTTCCAATATAAGTTCAAATACATTTAGACAGTTCTGTCTTCAGACATGCTGAGCATCCTCAACTCCTTTTACATTCCATAGCAACTGAAGGTTCTCAGCACTCCATAGTATTGGTAAATTAAAGAGCATTTAGTTAATTTTATACTTTGAGAAAATTTATGGGATTTGAGGATATTGTAATATCTGTAGATATTATGGACTGGTAAGTGTGTGTCATGAAAAAAAGATAGATATCTTGCAAACTCTAATTGATTGAACAGCAACTTAAGTTATAATCCCTGGGACCAGATCAATCACAGTTCCTGATTATAATGGAAAATTAGTTACAGTGCAGCTGGATGTGCATAGACACTATTAGAGGCTTAAATAGTACAACATGGCTTGTGATGTTGTCACATGTATGATCCCTGACAAATGGAGAAATTCTTTTCAAACCAATTGCAATGTTTGTCATCTCTCTCTCAATGAAAAAATATTTGGTACTACAATTATTGTAGTCAAATGATGTAAGTTTTCAAAATGTTTAAAAAATGTCTCTTTCTTGCCCACAAAATGTACTCCAGTTTGATGGATTAATAATACTATCACAATGTTAATATTGTTATTTCAGTCTCTTAACTACAGGATGATCTGTATGTCCTTTAAGCCTAAATTATTTTTCAGGTTACATGAAAGAATTAATGGTATAGCTTGTAAAACACTAGTGTATGAAAAGAACATACACCATGTGTGTTTCTGAGATAGATGTTCTTACAAATATCTATAAATAAATGGGAACTGTGTGTGTGTTTAGGTTTTTGGTTTTACTGGACATATAGCTCGATCTGTTAATATAGTAAGACATAATTTGCTTTCATCAACAAAGCTTGCTCAAAATGGCTAGTCTTTATGGGTTCCTTCCTTTCAATAAAACATGGTTCTTTCTTTGAACATTTATGGAATTTCTCGGGACACCTATCATCTGAGGGGGAAGGTACCACATGCACCCACAGAGACCTGTCAGATCATCAGCACCTGGGCTAAGGGCTCACCTCCATGAGTGAAAGGACTGTTCAGTGCTGCTGTTTAGTGTTTAGATGCTCTGCTGCAAGTCCCAACGCTGGTGCTGAGACCTGGACTGAAACTCTGGGCCACAGTGGTGGTATCTAGGCTAGGCTAGAAGTAGTAAATCAAAAGAAAAGAAGGTGATATGCATACTACCTTTTTCCAGAGCACACCTCTTCAGTTCTAAGCAATACTTACAGGGAAATCAAACAGTGTTCATGCACTTTCTACTTAAATGGGCAGAAATGGACATATATGAGCATTAGATCTTCTCTTCCTTCAAGTTCTTCTCTCTAGTGAGAAAAAACGTTTTCATAAAGATTTAACTGTAAAAAAAAAAAAAAAAACCCAAAAAAACTCTGTGGATAAAATCACTAATATGAATCTCAAAAGGGATATTTCTGAGAGATGAAAACTTTCAGAGGAAGCAGGGTTGATTTGATTATAAGTGTACAAAGCTCAGAATTCCCAGTGGTGTGGTAATCCTTAAAATGAAAATGCTTCCTAAACAGAACACTGCATGGGAGCATCTTTCAACACACACTTATCTGAAGTTCTTTACAAACAAAATCCCTATCAGCAACAAATTCTTTTGGGATAAAGGAGATCTATTGGAATTAAAGTCATGAGTAAGAGACAAGCTCAACAAGCCTATGGTGGTTTTGAGGATGTGATCAATTTTATTACAGAAAAGGAAAAAGATTTACAACTAGAAAATATATGCCTGCCTCTAGCAACATATGACTCATCTAAATTATCAATCCAATATTGAGGAATATTTTATTAATAAATGCTGAAATTTAAATCCATAAGCAGTCATTTTGGTCCACTGCTCAACACTAGTAAAAAGTTATAGCAGAAAATTTGGAGAAATAGTGTATAAACAAAAACAGCAGAGAAGGTTGAAAACCTTATTTTTCCACCTTTA
The DNA here is from genome assembly GCF_000696875.1 of Nestor notabilis. Taxonomy (NCBI): domain Eukaryota; kingdom Metazoa; phylum Chordata; class Aves; order Psittaciformes; family Psittacidae; genus Nestor; species Nestor notabilis. Next base: position 16,930 of record NW_009944315.1, on the reverse strand, counting down.
TCAACTCGATATTCAAAAACTGCTTTCCCTTCCCTTTTGGGGTTTGGGGTTTTTTTCAAAGGCAATTATATATTTTTCTTATTTTTAGGGCCTTTCAACTTTACTGCTTTCCTGCCCTTTAGGAATGTTGTTATCTCATGTACAAATAGAGCATTTTTCTGCTTTATATAAAGACCAGAGTTGTGCCTTCCCCCCATTCAACCCCTAGCCATTTTTATTCTTTCTGTCTTTTTAAAATATCTAGAATATCAAGTAAATGAATCATGTAGGATGTCTCATCTTTAGGAAAATATTGTGAGCAACCAATCTTTCTAGCACATAAATGTTGGAAGCAAAAGAGTTTCGAATCATCATCTTGTGATATCAAATATATACAGCTTTGTCAATGTGAAAAAAGCCACCTAGAAATAATTTTTTCTTTATTAGACTAGAGTAAAGGTCACAACAATTAATAATTGAGTAATATTTTCTCAGCTACTATTTTCACAATAAACTTTCTATGTTTGTCCAGTATTTGAAAAAAAACAAATCATGGAATGATATTTTATTGCCATATTCAGATACCTGGAAGTGATGCTTGTCTTAAAATCTCTGCCTTTTTTATAGTACAATGTATTTTGATTGTTGATTCTACAGTATAATCAGTAACTACACACAATAGTATAGTAGATTTTTCAACTTGTTTACTCTCACTGTCTTGATTTCATGGAGATATTGCGATGAGCAACTCCCATTTACTCATGAGTTCAGCATTAAGATAATTGTATAATAAACCACAATCAATGAGGACCCTTAAAGGCTGCCACTTTATTTTCATTTGTTATTGTTTTTAAACACAAATCTTGACAAACAATTTTGGCTAACACACATAAAGTGGTATTCAGAGTAAAAAAGTGGATTTGTATATAGGTAAGAAAACTGGTAACTATTTTATATCTATTATCAAAGATCTTTATAGAAAGAATATTTATATTTTCTAGTCCAACAAGAGGTTAATATACAGCCAGATCTGTAAGTAATTTAATAAAAAAATAAACAATTGATCATTAGCTCATATTTCACATTTTAATCTGTTTGTTTTATTGGTTGCTCTATTTTCTCATAGGGTTTTTTTGAGGCTTGTCTGAAAGAAAATATGCTATACATTTGAGCCAAACCACAGTAAGATGATTCTGCCTAACTCTAAGAGACCCAATCATTCCTTTTCAAATTTTATAATAACGTATGACATGTCAATTTAAACAAAATACACGGTATTTGCTGACGGCAGTAAAAGGTTGATATTAAAATAATGTATTGTTGTTAAAAGCAGATAATTAAGCATACCGAAAAGTAGGTATTATCTGCTATAGTAAATGCAATACAAAATTGCATTTGAACCTAATGTTCTCGTAACAAAGGGTGCTTGCACAGGTAATATTTGATATCTAAAATTTTACATCTCCTCAGTGTGATTGTTAAGCAGAAATCTATTTCTTGTACATGTATTCCACAATAAATTTTAAAATATGAGTATCAGTTCTAAACAGTTTAGTGGCAGCAAATATTACAAATTATTAGTAAGATTTTCTTCCTGGGCAATGGGGGGTGTGTGTCTGTGTCTGTGTCTGTCCATGCTTGTATATGCACATGTTTTAAAAAGAACACTTACCTCTTGAGTTTGATCTTTTATGAATTTACCCTGAGTGAGCCACCATGTGTTCTTCTACATACTACATTAAAAAAGGGAAAAAAAAGGGAAAAAAAAAGAAAAATCCATAAAACCTCCAAATCCTAGATCATCAGTGTTGTAGTGCAAACAACAATGCCTCCTGCTGAGCAAATCTTTTACACAATTCTCAAACTTTAAGACAAGATAATTTTCACTCCTTTTTTCCTGTAAAATTCTGCTCTCTTTCACTTGCTCCATATAGACATGTCTCTTTTTCTGCTTAGTATAATCCAAGTATCTCTATTCTTCAGGCTTCTTGACACCTTGCTTTTCCCACAAGTATTGAAAAGGATGTAACCAGCTATATTTGCTACTTAGTTCAATTTTTCTCACTTCCTTCCATCAAATTGTGTCTACCTTGTCCAGGTTAACACATGACTGAAACTCTAGATCCTAGAAGGAGCTTTTCTCAGGTCTTACTAGAGCTCTACTAAAAGTTCTTTTACGCAGATTCTTTCCAGGTTTCCCCCTTGACTAACACTCCCTCTCCTGACCTATCACTCCAAATAATTCTTTACAGCAAACAGGTTCTTACCCATGTAGTTCCATCCTCTGATGCCCTTAATAGCAAACAAGGGCTGCAAGGTGGAGGGAATGTGGTGGCAACAGCACAGCCACTTCGCTTATTGCCCCACTCAGTACCACTCAGGTCACTTTTGCTCAGAGACAGAGGATAGGGTGGCTGTGCAAAAGCTCCTATCTTTCTGCCATCTGACCACTGACACACAACAGAAAACATCCCAGTCTGAGCTGGGCATCTTCTCATCTCCCTTGTCCCCATTCCCATACATGCAAAATTGTATTTGCCTCTGCAAATTGTTCAAAGCTTATAAAGAATGGGTATTCTAAGGCTAGTGTAGCAGACTACCATCATCAAGAAGCAGGTTGTGGATGCTCAGCCAAACAAAACTCCAGGAATTCAGGTGTTCAGTTTAGCTTAGTTTATAGGCTCATTCTTCTAACAGTGTATTTGGTTCTGTCACATTTTTATGTATAATGCAAAGCTGAAAGTGATATGCTACATCCTTTTCAATGCATTTTACTGCAGTGAATCTGTGACTTACTGTTGTCTTATATGTAGAGCTGCAAGAAGCAGACTGTTTTGCATGCATTCCTACATTTAGTTTTTGTTATATTAATGATACGAGTTGTATGATTCTTAAAGCATAAGGAAGGAAAGAGATAGGAAGAGTGCTATTTCACTTTGTGGTACCTGTGAGTAAGAATAGACTGAGAAGTATAAATAATTTCCTATTCATATTGATCAGATTTCTGGACAAAACCAAACCAAACCAAAACAATACAAAAGGCCCAGTCAGCATGGGTTCATGAAGGGCAGGTCCTGCTTGACCAACCTGATCTTCTGTAACAAGGTGACCCACCTGGTTGATGAGGGAAAGGCTGTAGACATTGTCTATTTGGACTTTAGTAAAGCATGCAACACGTTCTCCCATGTCATTGTCCTAGAGAAACTGGCTGTTCATTGCCTGGATAGGTGTACTCTTTGCTGAGCAGAAAACTGGCTGGATGGCAGAGCCCAAAGAGTGGTGGTGAATGGTGTTATATCTAGTTGGTCACTGGTCACTAGTGGTGTCCCTCAGGGCTTGGTAGTAGGGTAAGTGGTGTTTAATATCTTCACTGATGATCCAGATGAGGGGATCGAGTGCACCTTCAGTAAATTTTCGATAACACGCTATTGGGTGGGAGTGACGATCTACTGGAGGATAAGGAGGCGCTGCAGAAGGATCTGGACAGGCTGGATTGATGAGCTGTGGCCAATGGTATGAGGTTCAACAAGGCAAAGTGCCAGGTCCTACGTTTGGGCCACAACAACCCCATGCAATGCCACAAGCTTGGAGAAGAGTGGCTGGAAAACTGATTCGTGGAAAAGGACCTGGGGGGGAAGGGGTGCTGATTGACGGCCAGCCGAACATGACTAAAAACAAACAGAAAAACAAAATCTTGAAGCACGATGGGTTTGCCCCTTTGAAAATGAAATATGAAAGTCCACTCCAAATGATATAATATTTTTTGTGTTTGAACAAAATGTGTATTTGGCTTCTCTTTTCAAAGGTAAATTTCATGAGAGTTTGGATTGCTTTGCCTTTTGTCTAGAGGTCCTCTAAATGTTAATGTTTTGTGCTATGTGAACGTGTGTTCTGTTGCTGAAATTCACCTCATTTTTTGAGGTGTCTACAGTAATTTGTTGTTGAAAAGTTCTGCTTATCAGTTGCCATGTTAACATGTTAGCTGTTCATTAAAGCTATGGAAACTTGTATCTACATCCAGCGAGCTGTGCCATAGGTCACTGTCAGCAAGCTTGCCACTAAAAATGGCCAGAGAATATCTTCTTGCATATCTGCCTGCAATATCTACTTATCTTTACCACTTCTATTTCTCTTGTGAGTTCTTGTCTGCCACACTGAAATAGGATCCTGAAAATTTTGGAAGGGATTTTGAGGTCCAATAAATTTTAGAATAAAGTAATAGATATGCCTACACACTTTTTGCAGTCCATATAAATTCTCAGTCCCATAATTCAAAATAAATTTACACACAACCAAATATAAACTGTATCAGTTTAATTTTTTCCCTCCTCTCTAAGTAAGTTGCAAAACTGTATACAATTAAAATTCAATTCTCAGTCAAAAATTTTGCCATTTTTTGTGGGAACTTGAAACTCAAGAGGGTCTGTAACTGAGATGCAAGTTTAGTGTAGAGTCTTCCAGAAGGTGAAAATAAATCTGAGAAGTTTAAAAATAGTTTTAAATATAATAAATTTTATTTTACTTACAATTTACACTGCCTTTTCCAGTGAGGAGGAAATTACTTGTGTTGTAGTTCAGTGTTGTGCTCAGAGGTACCTTTTCAAGGTAGATAGTTATCATCACAAGTCTTATTTGATGTATTAATTTTTAACATTGTCCATAATTTCTTTAAATAATTTTGCTGCCTCACCTATGTACTATGACTAATATCTCTATTCCTGTAAGTATTGATAGAGAATAATTTTGCCACAAAATGGAATTGAAGGCTATGTAAGTGAAGATAAATAAGAACTAGAGAGTTCTTCGTACTAAAAGTGTGTATCATGAAAACCTTGTCCTGCTTCTTTCCCCCTCTTCCCCTCTGTCATCAAAGATATGAAAGGCTGAAGTCCACTTATCTCAAGCACTGTCTTTCACAATTTGCCAGGGTGATTGCTACACTCATTTGGCATACTTGGCTGATAGGTCCCCGGCTTTCATCTTGTGACAATGGAAAAGAGTGCATTCTCAGCAATAGGCCAAAAATATGAAACAAACTTCCTACAAAGCTGATCCTAAACAAGTGGAGCCTCTTTCACATGATTTTCAAGCTCAGTACAAGGCATATCTGTATTAACTGGCATTCCCCAATAGGTATGTAGTAATGACACTGAATGCAGGAGGAATCAATCTCCAGAACATTATGGTAAAGAAATGGCTTCAAAGTAGAGGAGGAAAAGTGGTACCTTCCAGATGTAATTTTGATGTATCTTTAATCATTTCTATGTGCTGAAATACTCCAGTGATTGCTACCACAGATATACCTATAAATAAATCACAGAATGTTGGAAAACATCTCTGAAACATAAACTGAAGTAGTCATCATATGCAATGCACATAAGAAATATTTAATTAGCTGTGCAAGCGAGCTGACATGCAAGCAGAATATGCTAATTTGCAGAATTTTCTTTGAGGAATCCAAACTGTTCCTTAACTGTACAAAAATGCAAGTAGCTTATACAAAATTAAGTTCTGAATTCAATGACAAAACTTCTTTAACATCTTTAAGTAGTACTCGGTAGAGTTAAGAGTTGATCAGTATTTCAATTATAAATTCAATTGTTAAAGTATGATGTTATTAGTATAAAATATTATTCCGGTAATTGCAGGACTGGTAGAGATAAAAAATAAAATTAGAAAGGAGGCTAATGTATCAAATTTGTGACAAAAGTGAATGAAATGACAACAGCAAAAAAATGACAAATAACAACTAGAGGAAAAAAAAGTGTTACCATTAAAATAAACTTGTCAGGAATTGGAAATATTATCTCATGATCAGTAATGGTGTAATAAAATATTAAGTTCCTATTGCCAAATGCCACACTGTCACCTAAAATAATGAGGAGAAAGAACTATAATCACTAGGTAAGATTTCAAGAGATCTTCAACTCTTGTAAGTGGAATAGAACAGTTTTGTTCTATGCTGGAGATGAAAATCTACCCTCCTTAGAAACAATCAAAGAGATTATTATTAACAAGGTGTTTGGAAAGTTATGAATAGAGTATTTTTTCAAGAACTTTACCAAGAAATAGAAGGTTAGAAATAACATGATAGTTAGCAATGGAATTTGAACCACATAAAAGCTTCTTGAAGGAGGGTGCTGAGAAAGTAACCACTTTAAAAGCTCCAGGAAATGTGCCACTGAAAAAGCGATCATTAATAATAGCTGTTATGTGGTGGGAGAATCAGAAGAAGGAAAATCATCAAACATAAGGTAGAGAGAAAATGTTCATGTTTTTATATAAGTTGATATTAGTTGAATCATGTAGGCAGAGCAGGGAATAACTAGACTTGGTAATAGGAGAAAGATGATTAACAGTTGTAGAAAAAGAGAGAAAAACACTTGGGTTAAGCAGTACATCAAATGTGCATTGTAATATTTTTTGTAACGAGAAAAGTTCCATCTATTATTCATTAAACAACAGATTCAAATTTATTTAAAAACAGTGACTGTATGAAGGAAGAAAGCATTTGCAAGGTACTTTCCAGGTGATAGATTTATAGGTCACAGTATCAACATTAAAAAGGATTTCTCAATTCTAGAATGGAAAATAAGTTACAAAGTACAGTAGAGTTTTTATGTCAGTATGATTAAAATCTTGCACTGATATTTAGGAGGGAAAATATATATATATTACTCAAGGGGGATTAAAATCATTATAAATGTAAAACAAAAATAACCTAAATTTCTTATTATTACACAAGGGAATTGCAGCACATTTTTGCAATTACACTTATAGTTTGTTCTTTTGAGTCCTCAATGTTCAGGTAAATTTGGGGTTGATTAGAAGCTTTTCTAAAAATAGGATGTAAATCAGGTAAGGTATTCTTTAAACTATGACAAATTAAGAAGAAATTCATAATTGTCTATATTTCACTCCCAGCTCTGGTTTTTTGTTTTTTGGTTTGTTTTTTTTTACTGATACTTTTCCACTGGTAGATATCTATTAATTCAATTTCACCTTAAAGAAGAAATATTAATTATATACTTAAGAGATTAATAGAAATGTAAAATTTTATTTCAGATATTGAGAACAAAACAGTCAACATTTACCAGAATATTATGAGCAAAAACTAAACCGTGTTTATCTAAAAAACAGAGATATGATAATTACTACAAAGGCAAGAAAATGTCAGGTTATGGCATTTAAGGAGAGGAGGGATAGTTAGAAATGAAGAAAAAAAGAATATAATTTTAAAGTCTAAGAAAACTATTGATATTTTTTTTTTTAACCCCTAGGAAAAATTTATGTTAGTGAAAGAAATTTTTAAGAATCCATTTTTGGAAAAATGTTTTAAGTTCACTAGAAAAGAAAGGGCCAAAATGTTAACATTTTCCTCTAGTGTAAAAGCTGACTTTGAGAATGTACAGGTAATACATACATATTACATAGGCATTAGTATGGGGGAGATAAAAATAGCATAGAAAAAGAAGGCTAAGCAGGAAGCGTGGTAAATATGACAAGGAAGATTGCTTCCTATTGGGGAATCTACATGAGAAGAAGTAAGGCAGGATAAAGTATAATTTATATAACAATAAAATTGCAAAGATAGATGCTGTGTTATAAGGTGACTTACTGAACATACCTGAGTTTTGCAAAAATTGAAAAGAAATTAATTGTTACAAGCAGTGTCTGTATGAAAACGTAATTGTGCATGGGATAAAAAGGGTAAATGGTAGAAAACAGAAAAAAATGAAATAAGCTAGAAAACTCAAGAGAAACAGAAGAGAAGGAAGCTTTAGAGAAAAGAAAAAAAAATAATCCAACAACAGTATAATAAATGTATTGTAACTAGAAAGTAATAGGGATGATTAATGGAAGGTGAAATTAAAAGAATTGATGTAAGAGCAAAGAGTACTACAAGGTCATCAATAGCAATGAGCTATATGAACCCTGACATTTTTACAATGGGTTTTCAACAGAGTGAACTGATCCTAAAGTATAGCAGCTTGAGTGGGATAGAAGAGAAAGAAAGAAAAGGTTATGTTGCAGCATGATGGAAAAAAAGGTTGTCTTAAAAAATTAAGTCTTTTCAACAGCTTAAGCCTCAGAGAGTTCCTTAGTGACCTGATTTGTCAAATGGATTTTTGTCCTTTGCTTGGTATTTTCAGTTCACTGCATTCTTTTACCCTAGCTTTCAGTAAATAATATCTTAAAAAAATTAAAATGTTACAGTGTTTAAGTTAATACCTTAGCTGAATTTGGTTTCCCCTTCTACTTAGTGTAAATATCTTAGGATTACTTTTAGGAGGATGTGCTTTCTGACTATTGGTGGCAACTCAAGGGTCTCAAAACACAGGAAAAAATACCCAGTTCAAAATATCACTCCCTACAGCTATGGATTTTGACTTGAGATCATATCTCAAATTCACTTTTTGTAGTAACCTACTGCTCTACTAAACACTAGTAACACAAATCAATCCGGCATTCCCAGAAGCCCAGGGAGAATTCTCACACAGCTTTCACTGTAAGTGTATTCAGGTTGCAGTGGTTGATCTAGAGTTAGAGTCAGGGCATGGCAGAAGAGCATACTGCTAAAAGAAATAGACTTTATAATAAATGAATGAAATAAATAAATAAATAAATACATAGATAAATGAATGAATGAGTAGAAAAAAAAAAAAGAAATAGAAGATTCACCTACAAAGTCATCTGGCCAAAAATGCGCACAGATCCCCTTCTCTACCTTGTATACCATTCAGGGGATCAATGATAATACATTGCTTGTAATGCCAATCACTTTATAGTGTCTGAGAAATAAACGAAAATTATCATCATTGCTAATATAGGAATTACAACTGCACTTCTACACAAAAATCACACTGGCTTTTTTGAGTTTTAACTTGCAAACTTTATTCCTTTTCACACAGTATACGAAATATCCCTCCTTTCACATTTTCCAACATCACTATCCCTTTTTTCTCTTTTTTGCATCTGGAAGCAGATTGCTGTTTTGTTTTGTTTTCCCAGGCACTTTGACTGAAGTGAAAGTGAAATACATGAAATGCATGTATCATTATCTACATAATGTTTTTGTTTTGCTTTGTTCTTTGTTTCACAAATGAATGGGGGAAAGGATGCATTCTTATTACTTCAGCATATTTTTATACAAGCTGACTCTTGGGAAGGGGTAAAGTGGTTCAAGATAACTAAGAACAGGCACAAACTTTAGCTCACCTCTGAAGAATGCTGCAATATTTCAGGTGTAGCACTACAGAAAAAAAAAAATCAACAACACCTGCATCAATGGGCTTTGGCTGATACCCTAAGAAGAAATCAGGTGATTCTGCTTGTGTTTGGAAAAAGCAGAATATATGAACATCAGCACCAGATACAAATGAGAGAAGGGGAAGGGAGCTGTTGAAAACTGTTTCCTGTCCTTGTCAAACTGCAGTTTAAAGCTGTTGTTTATTTAGAGCATCTTACAGTGAGAGGGAGGATGTCCAGGGTCTGAATTCAACTAAAGATGCATCTTTAAAATAAATTAGTGCAACTACATTCAAGCTCTCTTTGGACGTTCACATTCAGAATTAAAGTAATTAAAATATATTAAACTTTAGTGGATTAAAGAAACTTTAATTATGAAAGAGGATGTCTAAATGGAGATTTTATGTGGTTTACTTAATCCATTTTACAAAACTGTACTGAGTTTCTTGAAGGTTCTGAAAGGACAATTCCTTATGATGATGATTCTATGATTTTAGGTGGCAGCTGCCCGTGACTCCTTTGCCCACTCTGTTCTCCAGTCTTGTATGCCACATGACATGAGACTCAGGCCCCAGTGAGGGTTTCGGTTGTGCTATATTTAATTAGGTTGTAACTCATTTTGTTCTTGATACCTGGAATTTAATGAAATGTCCTCCAAAAGTACCAATGATAACAATGATTATATCTACCCTCCATTTATAATTCAAATCTGCCTTTAAAATGCAGTTCAGAGCTGTCGTCTCAGTTACTGACTGGGACGTATGTGCTTAACCACAGATGTTAACCATCCTAAAGTGTTGGAAAAAGTACATATTGGGACATATGTATAACACAATTTAACTCTAAGGTTTGGGAGTATTGTTATTATCAGTGAAAAGGGCAATGCTCTATTACTAAGCCTCTTGGCAGTCTGGATGACTTGCATCTTGCTTTCATAAAATTGATTGGTTTCTCCTGAAAGTAAGGCACTTGAACACTTGGCAAACAGCATAAATCTAAGGGCCTTTTTTACATGGTGTAAATCCATTGAGCAGAAACTTGGAGACACACACCCTATATTTCTACATAATGCTCAGTCCTGGGAGTTACCCTGCTGGTATATTTTGTTTTATGACTAAATACATACTGGTGGGTAAAAGATACCTTTATACTTCTTCCTATTAAAATTTGCTACTAGGCAGCTGGTAGCTTCTTACTACGCATTTAGTCTTCTTGTTTCTCAGATGAGGGTCCATTTCTCTGCTTCTCTTAGGATTTCTAGAGGTTGATCTCACTCTCTCTTGTTGTAATTTATCTATTTATGGAAGAAGTTTCCATAGTTTGAATACAGCCAGCAGAGACCAGGTAAGTCAAGCTTCCAACACAGTTCCACTGGGCACTTGGAGGCCATGCAGACCCCAAGTCTCAGCCCAAATTCTTGTACTGGCGTAGCTGAGGTCCTTTACTTTTGGAAGCCCAGCCGAAGGCATTCAGCTCAGGTAAGTTACTCAGGAGTCGTCCTTAGAACATTGAATTCTGTTCCTGTTTATGTCCTCTGTCAGTAAAAGGGGGACAAAAATTTCTGTCAATGTTTCAGTAAAAATCAAAGCAAATCAAATTATCAAATATTAGCTGTGACAGTTGAATTTGCAGCTTTTAAGCAAACACGACGAATATTAAAGCATTTTAATTACAAATTTTAATTTTAATTTCTTTTTTTAAATTAATTATCTGTAGGCAGCTTTTGGGTAGGAAAGATAAGGAAGATAGAGCTATTTAAGGGAAGAGATACAGGTCTTTTTCCTAAAAAAAACACAAGCAAGTTTTCATAATAGCTCAGACTTCTCTCAAGTCTTAAAAAGAGTAGAATTCAGCTTGTCTCCTGAGGTTTTTCTAAACAAAGTTACTGTTGGTGCTTCCTCCACAGACCTGACCAGAGGAACCCATAAAACATTTATAATTCCCAAATTGTTAATATAGAAAGATCATGAAAATACAGAAAGTTGTGACTATAACTGCTGATGAAGAGGTAGAGGAAAGAGCAGTGTTATTAGGGTAGAAATTTCTTTCACTGACAAGGGGCAGGGGGGAGACACTTCCTGTGATGACTTTGGAGCAAGCCCTGGATTATCAATGGAGGGCTGGGAAATGGAAAACAATGATCAGGCGTGTGTTCCCCACCAGCACCTCCATAAGCAATATTTTCCTGCCTCTGCATGTCCCCTTCCCCAGAAATATTATTATTCTATCTGCTAAACAAAGAAAGGAAACAAAATCCAGCAGGGAGATCTGTGCCTTCAGCAGGCTTTAGGAAGATTCTGGCAAGACTTAGCCCCCTCTCATCAGAGAAAATAAGCCTGATTTTATTAACAGAATGAAAACATTAAATAGCAGTTTCCACCCATATCTTCATTTTTAGTTCCTGTTCTAGTCTGGGGAGGGTCAGAAGAATAAGCTTTTTCCTGATCCCTCTTACAACACTGTCAGCTGTAAAAAGTCATCTGCTCCATCAGAGAACCTAAATGCCACTAAACAGAACCCACAGGGACAAGCAGAGAATTCAGACATGCATACAAAGGAATCACAAGAACATTAATCTTTTCAAGACCCAACTGACAGTACATTTCAGAAAGCACATATAACTCAATTAATGTTTGTGCTCACAAAACCTTTTAATTTATGAACTATAGCTCTTGGGGTTTGCTAAACAATTAAAATCAAATCTAACTTCTCCCCTAAATTTTGCAAAGCATACTTTATAAGTTTAATTCCTGCAGCTTCAGCAGCAATAGTTCTTCTACGTGACCCTGATAATAAGAAAGGAAATCTTATTGCTCAGTGGTCTGCTGTCATGAGTGGACAAATATTAAATGTTTTTACCAATCCTTTCACTCTCTCACTAGCCATTGACCATGAAGCTTTGTTGACCTTGCTGGAAACCCTGGCAAGAATTATTGAGAGGCACTTGAGTGAGCTATTCTTTTCTCTCAGGAAAGAACCAGAGGGTAGTAGCTGATGATTGCTCTTTTGCCTCAATGTGGTCTTATGCAAGATACTCTGTTCCTCCTATTTGATACACACGCTACATTGTTAGAGCAATTTAGCAATATGTTATAAACAGTGATTTTGGATCTGATCTGAACTGTATAGTCATGACCATGGTGAAACTGCAACTATAGTTCAAACCAGATAAAACAGAGCTATTGCTGCCAAATTACTTGAAAAACCGTAGGAGGAGATGAATGAACTATTTCTCTGTTAATGGCAATATTTTTAACTTGCTTTTCACAGTAAGACCAACCTAGTTTCACATCTTTAAATGCCTGGGTACTTTTAAATGGTCAGCAGCAGTTATTTTTTAGTGGTTTTCAAATACTGCTTTGACTTGGGGACTTCACTGCAGTAGTATCTGGTGTCCCTCTTCAGTGCTGAAATTTCGATGTTGCACATTTTAGCTGTAGCTAATACAGAACTCTCAGTTTCTCACCTGCTGGCCTGTAGTGATTTGGGCCTGTCCACCTTCAAAAATTACTTCTATTTTAAATGAACCTTGATTAGGCAAGCTGAGATGATCCAGCCTAATGCCTTGCTGCCACTGGAGGAGGCAGCTGTGCTCTCTCTATAGCTTGGGTACCTTCTAGGGCCTTCCTGGTGTGTACTGTAGCACACATCTGGCTCTTTGCTGAGCTAAGTCAGTTCTCTAAATGGGTATAAAATTCACCCAGGAATGAAAAGTATCTTGTTCTTTAAGAATGAGCTACTTTGTTGATGAATTATCTCATTCGATTACCTCCTAAAAGAGGATGAAGAACTATAAATTAGAGCCTGACATGCCCTTGTCAGGACTTCTTAAAAAGTCATTCTTCAGTGTGGTGGATTTTGATGGCCTCCAGAGGATACTGCAAGAAACATGGACATTACCTCTTTCCATGTGGGGAACGGGACATAGGCCAGAGGATGGATTTTACTCTTTTATTTGCTATTGGCTTACGATATTAATTCCTAATTTTCCATAAAATTGTGACATGGTTCACATTATCTGTGAACACAGAATATGATGGGTGAGTTTTACAAACTACATGCAAGGTTTTTTCAAGAAATGAAGCTGTCCCACAGTTCCTTGAAACTTCAATATTTCCTATTTACAAGAGCACCAAAGTCCCATTAAAAACGGGGGGGGGGGGGGGGGGGTGTGTGTGGGAATCAGTATTGACCTTCTTTTTCAGTGATGAAATAGGTTAATTTCATAGCTGACTTGAAATCTTCTGACAAGTTATGGTATTCTATTGTGCCATTATTAGTAGAAGACATAATTCCTTGCAGCTGTGGTAACTCATGATAACACACAATATATACCCATCAAGATATCTCCTGACAGCAATGAAATTAACTCATGTCACCCCTGTGTCTAACAGAATGTGCTTGCTGCTTTTTCTTAGTATGCTATTTCAGATACCAATGAATTGATATGAGGAAAATGCATCTATTAGAAACAATTGCTTATACCAAAATTTTCACTGCCTGCATTGTACATTTGATGAGAGATGTTATAGGTAAGTGATCAAAAGTGAAACAATTCAGTTATTGCTTACTTCTCAAATGTGTATTTGCTTGAACTTCGTCAGGATCTATGCAACTGCCCTGCACAGTTACTCTTATGCCCAACACCTCCTTGGTGAGGTTGCAATCTGTTTCTGTATCCTCTGGCTCAGAATCAGTGTGTGAGCCAAAGTCTAGAGCCATTGCAATGTCTGCTGTTGCAAGGAGCAATATATTTTGAAATTACAGGATGATGAAAAAACTATCTATTCCTTACGCCTTCTTTTTACCTCCTAAACTAATACTTCTAGTACAGAATTATATATGTGTCTAGGAAGCTTTGAGAAAATATTCTTTTGGCTAGTTCCAGACTGCTACAAGGAAAATGTATTTTACAGTATTTCTAAGCAGAGGAAGAAAGCAAATCAGATGAGAGTAAGAATATTTCAGCAACATCTTAAGACGGTACTGTTAATGACATTTTAAAAAGAAGTATTTTGAAATAACAACTGAAAAAGCAAAGATATAAAACCTATTATTTACTACCACACATATTCTCACTTTCTAAATGTTTCCATAATCAAACATTTCCCACGTCACGGACGTTACCTAAGCACTTTATAGTCCCAGCACAGTATGGGTTATCCCCAAATTCATGTGCTGCTTCCCTGATGGCTAGCCCACTTCTGACTTTCATTTTTAATTCAAAAACAACAACAACAGCTGAACTCCAAATTAGACTCATGGAATACCCTCAATTTAGCTCTTTTAATAAAATGGAAAAGTTGAAAGCACCCTGGTCACAAGGGAACCCTGGTCACAAGTAACCCCGGTTACTTAGAGCTTGAGTTTGGCCATCAGCATTACAGAAATAAAAGATAGCTTTAAAAACAGAGGCTACTGGCTTTACTGCTGCTCTGTGTTGCCTCCCTTGAGGCTAAGCAGCTTTTAGCTTTAAATTTTTATTAAATAAAAAGAACTAATAGCATGCACCTTCCCCCTCCCCCTCCCCCTGATTTAGGCCGATCCTATTTTCGGAAACAAAAGCAAATAACTGTATACAAATAAACAATGTGCAGAAAGTGTGATTCTCAAGGTTTGCAAGTTAGAAAAATAAGAAGTCTTCCTATCTCTAAAGCATAGATTCATTCTGAGACTCACAGGCATGTGGGACACTAACTAGATCTATAAACAGCAGGATTTTACAGACTGTATTTCATACAATGTGACACTATAAATTTTAAATTTATAATATGCAATTAATGAAGATGTAAATAATACTGGAGCTGTGTCCCAAAAAGCAGTGTAATTATAACTTACAAAAAAAAAAAAAAGTTTAAAACTCTAGAATTCTACCACTTAGGTTTTCAAAGTGGCATGCAACATTTTAATGGCAGTCTACTGAGAGGCTAATACCCTTTCTGGCCTTTTACGTTTTGAAGACAGAGATTGTTAGGGGAAAGATGTGATGGTGAGAGCGTATGGTGCTGTAAGAGTTTTGGCTGCACAGCTTTGGGATTACTCTGTGGATCTTGCCTTCCGAACCTTTAGGCACGTCTACACCCCCCTAAGACATTGAACTTCTTAACCAATACATTGATTAAAGCTGTTTTAGAGACACCATCTGTGATCCAGCTGAAAAAGGTTAGATGCCTGGACCTATAAAAACAAACATGAGAGCGTATTTTGCTGCACTAAAGTGGCTGCCTCCTACTTTTATTTTCAGTCTGTTTGCAAGTCTCTGTGCCTGGCCCTCCTCCCAGAAACCACCTGCTACTGTTCCTGCAGATGTTGTACTTCTGCTTTGGAGAAAAGCTAGCAGAAATCTGTAAATGGGATGTACACAGGCAGCATTTTCATAATTTCAGATAATTTTCATAGATTATGTGTATTGTTCAATGGCCAGCTCTTATTCTTCAGCTTTCAGCTCCCGTAAATATCACCTTGAAGTATGATTTATTTTCCTCTCCCCAGCTTCTCTCTTTGTACTGCCTGGGTTGGAAGTATCTTTCAAGGTAGGTGTAAGTCTTATGCTGTATTTATCAATGAACATTTGGGGAATCATGAAACCAGCTGAAAAGGTAGCACATGTAATTACAAGTATCATCAAAGGAATTACAAAAAAAAATCAGAGAAGGGGCTCTATTAATTAAACATGTAGTACTTTCATCCCAGAAGGTTATGAAGTGTACAACAGAGGCCCAAACCATAACAAATCTGTAGAACTTATTGCTGAGGATCAGATTTTGTTTAGGAAAGAATTCAGACTGGAACAGGTACAGAGGAAGGTTACTAGGATGATCGGGGGAAGGAGAAGAGGAGATGCTGAAAGACTTTGGATTGTTCAAGCTAGGAAAACAAAGGCTGAATGTAGGATACTGACATAAAAAAATCAGATATTTTAAACACTGGACAGAGAAAAGAGCTGTTGTAATTAATTGTCAACATTGTTAACTGGCCCTGAACAAGTTTTACCTGGAAATAGTAATATGGTTTCTAATATTAATAGATTCTGAAACACACTTCTGATGAGACGAGGAGTACCTAAGCAGTTCAGATATCAGGAGATGGATGGGATGATACATCATGTCTGCTCATGATAGCAGGGACTTGATATGATGAGCAAAATTGTCCCTTCCTGTCTAAAATTGTGATGTAAATTATTATAATTTTAAAATCTTAGTAAAATATACACATTGATTGGGGCAGCAAACTTAAGGCACAGAGCAGATGACTCAGCTCTGTTAAAATAGCTCACTTGGTGCACCTAACAAAAAGGTTAAATTAAGCTTTTTCAATAATGTTAAAACCTAAATAACATTACTGAAGACCTCAGTTCTCTGAGAAGTTGTAACTGATCTGACTACACTGTAGTCTTTGGCAAATTATTTTGCTGATTGAAAGTTTCCCTTATTTTTGTATGGCTCAGTTTTCTTTGGCTTGTACTTTGAAAAGGGACAAACGGATAATTGAGAAGGCGCAGAATGCAGCATTGTTTGCATCATTCTACCAGTGCAATACTGCAATATGTTTCTTTTGGAAACATAAGGAAGAAAGTAAATAACCAATATGGCAACTCCAATCTGAAATTCAAGGTTTTTTATACAGGTTTTTAAGAATTTTTTTTTCCCATAACATCTCATTTTCAGGATACATTAATTTTATTTTTATATATATATATAGA
>NW_009944314.1:8948-34183 GCF_000696875.1 Nestor notabilis | reverse complement strand
CCTGGCCTTGAACACTGCCAGGGATGTGCTGTCACCCCCAGTCCTCACTCCTGCGGGGACCCTGCTGGCATGTGGGGAACCCCACCCTGTGTCCTCTGTAGCATCAATAAGTAAAATCCCTCTATTTCTTCCAAACCCACCAAGATCTTTGTGTCAGCCTGCAGAGCTGACGATACTTTGTATGAAGAATTTCAGATTTAATCGAGCATCCAAAATTAAGCTGGATCCCCACTGAGGAGCTCTTCAATTGCTGGCTTTCCTCCTAACCTCATTGGGATCTTGTGGGGAGCTGGTGGCCGTGGTGCAGGTGTCCTGATATCCCATGTGTGTCCCCCACCACCACCAGCTGCCTTCCTGGGGCACCTGGTAAGGCAGCCTCAGTAAAAACACCTGGTTCATCCTCACATCCACACATACATGTGGTTTCTGTATTTTATATGGAGTTTTGGAAGAAAGCAGCGTGGCAACAATGAACTGCAGCCGCAGCAGTGATGTTTGGGCATCTTATCAAATACTTGGGTATTTTGTTACTTCAAATGAGAGGGTTTGGGCCACCTCTACTTGCTTATTAATGCTTGAGGCCTCTTCCCTGCTTTTGCTTTCTGGTTGTTTTTTGAAGAGTTTGAAGAGAACACAATTGTGAACTATATAATCTGTTGCCTTTACTTCTTGGCTCTCTGCCTCCTCCAGACCCCTCTTCCTCACCTGTAACAAAAATACAGCTTTCTGAAATAAAAAGCTAAAGTATTACTGTTGTTGTTTACAAGAAACCAGTCCCAGGGACCTTTATAATGTAAATTTTTTGTGCATTGTACTGGAACCATAAAACAAGTTTGACAAAAAAAAACCCCAAACTGTCTAAAAACCCATAATATGTTAGAGATTAAGGTGTCTGATAGAGGGAAAGAAGCAGCTGTACAAAGTTTTTCCTGGGCCAATATGTGATAAATGGTAATACAGAGTATCTGGTTTACAAATATCCAACTTTAGTAGACCTGGAGTGAAGGAAAGAGCAAACTGGACTTGTATTGTGTAGGTTTATGTAGACAAAGTTCTTCTTTATTCATCTCCTGTTTGAAGACAAAAGGCTTCATACAAGAAAAATCACTTTTTACGTAAGTATAAACACTATTTGAAAATGGCTTTTAAAATACTTCAGACAGAATCTCTTTGTTCATGTTGTTATTTTCCAGGAGTATCGAATAAGAAGACATTTTAATTATACCCCATTTCCTTTTTAAAGTGGATAGAATCCCATTCAAGGTTTCAAGCTCTTGTTTCAGCAGGGAAACAGTTGGTTCCAACATTTAAGGGTGCAGAGAAAGCGAATTTTGCCATTAGTTGCATTTAAGCTGCTTTTTTCCAGGTGGCTGAGGGCTGTGGTGAGCAGGTCCTGTAGAGTGAAGAGGGAAGGAGGCCTTGTGCTGTTACAAAGTAGAAGGGAAGGGGATTTTGATGAATTTCTGGGTGAAAATAAGATTCAGGTTATGAAAAGCTGCCTTTGGACTGTGAAATTCATGCTCCGAGCAGTGGGCACATGCCTATAAATAGGAAGGATGGAGAAACTTTTGCCCTGGCAGAGCTGGAGGAGACTTCCCAAGACACTGACCACAGCGCTGGGGAAGAAATTATTTCACCCTACCCACATCTTCTTCTGCTTCAGGTTACAAAGTTCTGGACCCAACCGTGTGGGTTGAACTCTCTATTTTCACCTTGACGCTGCTTGCTCTGGGACAGCACACATGGAAAATGCAGCAAAACACAACTAGGAGAACGTGGGGGGATAGAGGGGCTTCAGGGTTTCCCATTGGGGTCAGCAAGTCCGTGGACAGCTTAAGGAACACACCACCTTGCCAGAACTTTTCTTCAGGGACCATTTCAGATGATGATTCAATGTGCACATGGAGGCCATCATCTGTATCTCTTTGTGCTTCTGTTGTACTCTAATTCTATTTTTGTTCATTGGAAAGAAAAGGTGAATATTTTTAATAAATCAATCTAACTGGAGCAGAGAAGTTGCAGACTCTCCAAGCAAAAACACTGCTTGAAGGAAGAACTGAATCAGGAAATGAGTCTGGGCTAACTGGGGGTGAGGGGATGCTGCAGTGGGATGCTCTATGTATGGGGTGGGATGCAGCGGTGGGGTAGGATGTTGCAGTGGGATTCTTTGGTGGGAATGCTGCAGACAACCTGGGTCTGGACCAGTCAGTAAGACCCTGCTTCAGTGCAGAATGAGGAATGTCAGACCTGGGAATGGGGGAATGAGAGTGAGGGACTGCCAAATGCAGCTGCAGAGCCATATGTGACCCATCACTGCAGAGGAGAAAGGGCGAGGGGCCTTGGAGCCCCATGGACACGTTTGGCAACAGTCCCATCTACGTGGTGTGTGCGTGTTAAAAACATGTAAAGGCGTAAGAGTTTGTGCATGAGTGGTGAGACATCTTAACACAAGTGAGAGTACAGGTGCTCTTGCAGTTAGATGCCATTTCTGGCATCTCCTGAACTTGGAATCATTAGGAATCCACCCGTTGCTGGAGTTCAGAGCAGCCTGGTGCCTGCTGTGGTACTAACTCTTTGGGGATGGGTGTAGCACCAAGGAAACAGCATCTTTTCACCATTTTCCCCCAAATCACTTGGAGGTGGGGTTGAAAAGGTTTCACTCATTGAGGGAATACCCAAACAGAGCAAGAAATCTTGTTCAGGGTTCATTTCAGCCAGGACGCTCTGGAGAATTGGATTTAGGTAATACCTTATGGAAAAGTTCAGGAAATAGCATGGTTACGGTAGCTGTGCTTTTTACAGGGGATGTTATGGTACAGGCAACAAATAACAGCCTAGTTCCATTATTCAAGGGTAAATTTGTGGACATAAAGAATGAGACTGTTTCTTCATCCAGGTAGAGTTAAGAGATAAGGGTGCAAGGGATTTAGCTGTGTGTGAACAGTGCCCGTGGGGTGTCTGCTGAATTAACTTGGAGAAATGGAAATGTCTGCTGGTAAGTTCCCAAGAGCACGTGCAGTCTATGCCTGCAGTTCTTGCCGGTTAAGCAGGTAAAGACAGAGAGTACCTGAAAACAGAGTTTTAATTTCTTAAGAAATCAATCATAATTATTTTACTGGGCTTAATTCCTTATATTTTAGTTTTAGTTCTATTTTAATCTGTTTGCAAAAGCAATAATTCTGTATTTTTAGAGTGATTGTCACTTAGGAGGAGCCCATAATAAGCAGAAACAGAATGTGATAGATCACATTTATTTCTATTTTTTATTCAATTTCCATCAGCTCTGATGCATGCAATTCATCCCTGCTGAGCATCATGATTTCCCCGTGCTTTACTGTATTATGACATTGCTTCCCAGGATTTTTATACTAGCAAAAGAGAAGAGGGACTATCAAATTTTATACAGCTGAACTGTATATGTAAATCAATACATAAGCCAAGTTTCCACATTCTAGTCACTGCCTTGGAGTTTTTACATGAAAATAACAGAAAACTCATCCTTCCATAGAATCCCAGCCTGGTTTGTGTTGGAAGGGACCTTAAAGCTCATCCAGCTCCAACCCCTGCCACGAGCAGGGACACCTTCCACTGGAGCAGGTTGCTCCAAGCCCCTGTGTCCAACCTGGCCTTGAACACTGCCAGGGATGGGGCAGCCACAGCTTCTCTGGGCAGGCTGTGCCCAGACCAGGTGAATAGTACCATGAGCAGAGTCAGGAGATGGTAACTGTGGAGGGGACCACTTCCAGTGGGTGCTGAATGAAGGATTGCAGATGTAGGACTGGTAGAGGGGAAATGCTATAATGAAGTAGTGGGAAAAATGGATTATAGCAATAACTCTGTCTGATATTGGCTTTAAGATCTCATGGCTGAATAGGGACTACAGACCCTCTACTCCTGCCTGCAGCAGTAGCTTTTACAATAACAACTCATACTTACCAAAGCGGATTAGTCTGTTCTTTTCATAAGATCAAACTCACTTTTTTCCTTTCAGAATGACAACACATGACTTAGAAAGATATATAAATTTATATATATATATAATGGATTTTTTAAGGGAAACACTATCATCTGTATAACCAGATAAAAGGGAAGATTTTTCATTATTATTATTTTAGGGTGATTACTGCTGTGCTTGCTGAAGGATTCCCTGCTATTATCTCTGCGAACAGCTTAGTTCATTTGTGACTGTCAGGTTTAGATAGAACCAATACGTTATATTTTATTTTCATTATGAGCTTAACCCACAAGGTGTTTCTGCTCACACTGAGCCCAAAGACACTTCAGGCTGTGAGTTTTCCATCATTTTGTTAAGATGAACTCATTAATATTTCGTGAGACTAAGAAAAACCCGTGTTTCAGCTGCTGATGAGTTAGTCCCTAGCATGGCTATCTGACCTCTTCACAGCTGATGATCAGCACGCTCTTTGCTCTGTTAGCCATGAGTTTCTGATACAAACTTAGTTCCTTGATGTTCTTTCCTAGCTGTGTTTTTCATTAAAGTGTTTTGTGAAAGAGCAATAAGTTTTATCAGCAATCTCATGAAATGTCTCATAACCGTACCCTGGAGCTTCTCATTTTAATTAAGGCAACTTTCCTAAAGCTGAATGTAATTAATATCTATTTAAAAGTTCTTTACAGTGCCCAGGTGTGTAGGTGAGCATTCTGTGAAGGGAGTTTGCTCAGATGCTGTCCTGTAACACATAAAAAAGAAGAACTGGCAGCTCGGCTCCATTCACTTTTTCTTCTGTGTAGTTTCTGAAAGAAAAACACCATCAAAAAAAGCAAACAATCACACAAGAAAGTTGTTTCCTGTAGGCGCCTCTTCTGGCAGTAGCTGTGCTTGTAACTTCTAATAGTCCTCCAGCACCTAAAGGGGCTACAGGAAACCTGGAGAGGGGCTTTGGTCAAGGGCTTATAGGTACAGGACAAGGGGAATGGCTTGAACCTGCCAGAGGGGAGATTGAGATGAGCTCTGAGGCAGAAGCTCTTCCCTGTGAGGGTGCTGAGGCGCTGGCACAGGGTGCCCAGAGAAGCTGTGGCTGCCCCATCCCTGGCACTGTTCAAGGGCAGGTTGGACACAGGGGCTTGGAGCAACCTGCTCTAGTGGAAGGTGTCCCTGCCCGTGGCAGGGGTTGGAGCTGGAGGAGCTTTAAGGTCCCTTCAACCCAAACCAGGCTGGGATTCTATGACTGTATTTCTGGCACTCTCTCAGCACAAGGCTTCCTCATGCCCCTGCATTTCCCTGAGCATGTGGAACCCCTCAACCCCGGGAACAACCAGGGCAGCCTCCAGTCCCATTGCAGCTATAGGGGCAGCTCCCTTGGCTCTGAACAGTTTCCTCTTTCTGCTGGGTAATTTTGCCATTTTAGGACTTGAAATCTCAGTATTGCTTCCTCATTTAAGTGATTGCTCATGTGCTGAAGAGGGGAGGATACACCACATCACAGGTAGTAAGAAACTGTGATTACCTGGTTTCCCATCCTGAATCAACACCTTTAAACTCCTTTTTTATGTATTGTATCTTAATAAACCATGAGATCCTTAATTATCTCATTAGAGAAACCAAAGCAGGACAAAGAAATGTCAGGGAATGCCATGATTCCCATCAAGTTTTACAAGGGGAACCTGAACGGCTGGACCGTGTAATTGCAAAGAAAAAGCAAGCCTCTAGTTTAAAATTGCTCATATGAATCTGAAACCTTTAATTAAAGTATTAAAACTCTTCCTTCTTAAGGCTGTTTCTCTCTTCATCATAAACCAAACCAATTTTCCCTAAGGCTTATCTGAGCGAAAGGGTTTCTATCCCGTGTAACAGGGCAAGTCCCATGGCTTTGGGGCAGATGTGGAGTTAATGGGAGCCTTGAGCAGCTCTGGCCATTCAAGCAGAGAGCAGGCAGAAGTCAAGCACGATGTGACAAATGACTCTATGCAAAACCCGAGTGCAAGACAAAGCATATGGGGTCTAAGAACAAAATAAGCTTGGGCTGCATTGAAGAGTCAATTTATTAACAAGTTACCTTGAAAGTAAACCTCCTCCTCAGTGATAGCCAGTGAATCTCAGCACGGATACATACATGTGTGCATGTCTCAGCATGGATACATACATGTGTGCATGTCTCAGCATGGATACATACATACATGTGTGCATGTCTCAGCATGGATACATACAAAAAGAGTGAGCCCTGCACAAAATCAAAGCCATTCAGGTACCCTGGGTGTAGTGTGAGCTGTGGCTGCTGCTACAACCTCCACCTCTTGCTCTGCAGTTGTATTTTAAGGGATGGAGTTAGAGTGACAGTACTTAGGGGCTGGGGTAAATGGATGGCTTGTGCCCCAGGCTTTTCCTGTCATTGCACATTGTGCCATGGTGGTGGGTACGAATTCACAGTAGATGTTTTTACTCTGCATAGGTGCAGTCCAGCGTATTTCTTAGTGCTGTAAATGAGGAAGAGTAACAAGAAATAGAAAAGGAAGCCAAGTTCATAGTACAGTGAAGCAGCTTGCATTTTTGCTGAGAATAAATGTTACCTGGAGCCTGTATCATCTGTCCTCAAGCAGAGCTTTCTTTGGTTTTCTTTGTATTGCATTGTAATATTGTGCCAGGGTAGGCTTGGAACAGGCTTGCTCCGAGTCCAGCACAGTGTAGTGGAGCAGTAATTCTAGTCCTGCCATGGCTGCAGACTGCAGTCCCTGTCTCCAAGCACAGAGACAAGCTCACACTTAACTTTTCTATATCCCAACACTCCTTTATATACAAACAGAGTGCATAAATAGTCAGAAAATGGCACCTTGTGGGGATTGCATGTATTACATTTAAATACTGCTTCATTCTTAGAAGGGTTTCCTTGAGACACCAAATCTGAGGTGTGAATACAGAAGGTCAGACTGCAGGGACACAAAGTGCAATTTTAAATGATAGGATACTTTAAACAATGGGATTCAATCTTAATCTTTGTTTTAAGCACAAAGGTCTCTTTTCATAATATATCTAACTGCTAATAATTGCACATCTTCAAGAACTACATCAGCTGTGGGGTTTTATCTATCTAAATTTAAAGGGAAAGGTATAACAGTGATTTATTTAGTGACAAACTGATGCTAATATTTCTCTTCAATCCTCAAAACAAAGCAATATTAAGGATACAGAATAAACTGGCAGGTTTTATCTAGTGCTAAAGTACGACTCTAACATTTCAAGTTTCTGCTTGTAGGGTATAATGCTTTGTTTCATTAGGGTCATTAGTGACAGATTTTGATACTTCAATACACCATTCCCTTCTTCAACAGCTAATGACTCCAATTAGCTTCCCACATAGTAAATTCCTTCTCCTACCCCCAATCTCCCCTCCATGAGACTGTGACAACAAGCACAGAGCTGAAAAAACACTTTTGACTTTGCTGTTTGGTCCTCGAGAGGGGTCTGCAGAAGAACAGCCCTTAGATTTTTAATTGGGAGGATTATTTAGATTCCTTTTACTTGAAATTTGCCTGGGAAGCTGGAGGAGCAAGTGAAATACTGAGGGGGCAGATGTGAAAGCCCTGTTGTGTTTTCATAGTCCCTGGTGGCAAAGCCTGGGGGGAGGAAATGGGATGGATGTTCCTCACTCCACTGAGAAAGGTGAAATGCATTCCCTGACTCCTGAGTCTGATGGCTCTCTACAACCATAAACCGTATCAATGGCTCCGGCCATAGGAGGTTGCTGGCTCCAGGGAGGACGGTGTGGATGCAGATGATTGTGCTGCTGGCCTTGGAGCAATAGCAGTCATCTTCTGGGGGGACAGCAGAGGAGCTGCAGACCGGGACATCTTGAGGTGAGATTGGGTCTCCACTGTTCTTCTCATGGATGAAGTTTTAATTCAGTATAATCCAACCTTGTTACACATAGATGTGACAGGCCAAGGGGAATGGCTTGAACCTGCCAGAGGGGAGACTGAGATGAGCTCTTGGGCAGAAGCTCTTCCCTGGGAGGGTGCTGAGGCGCTGGCACAGGGTGCCCAGAGAAGCTGTGGCTGCCCCATCCCTGGCAGTGTTCAAGGCCAGGTTGGACACAGGGGCTTGGAGCAACCTGCTCCAGTGGAAGGTGTCCCTGCCCGTGGCAGGGGTTGGAGCTGGAGGGGCTGTAAGGTCCTTTCCAACACAAACCAGGCTGGGAGTCTGTAAGTCTATGATATTTGGCCCTTCTTCCTCTAGATAATGTGTGAATGGCAAGTGCGAAGAACTCCCCACTACACAGTGTGATCCTGGGCTTCATGGGGTGCTTCTTCCTCTTCTTCAGTGTGATGTGCACTTTGTGTCCCTTTCACCCTGTTCTTGAAACATCTTCTAATTCTTGTGCTCATTTCCCATTTTCTCCAATCATTTTTCATGTTACAACAGATTATACTCTTTGATGAAGCATGGGCAGATCTATTGCGTTCTTCTTGAAGGAAATAAGCTCTCTTACCAAAGAAAGATACATTAGTCTGATATTCTACCCCAGTTTCCATTTACCCCTATGTATTTACTGGCCTCTCTGGCCTTCAGGCTCATCAACTTTCATGTAATAATTCTTCTGCCTTTATAATCATGCTTGCACTATCCAGATAATTTGGGAAATGAAGCAGAAAGAACATGGAGCACATATTGACTATGTCTGTGAAGTTAAACAGCCGGACACCGGAACTGTATAAGGAGAAACTGAGATTTGGGATGATCCACACTGACCTGCAAGGATTCCCATGCCAGCAGTGGTGCACTTCTGACTCCCGGGCAGGCAGAATAGGATGGGTATGTGATAGAGCTGTAGATCCCACTCCTTGTCAATGATCTCTGAGCAGAGCAGTCATTTCAGTCTCTGTATTTTAGGTTAAACTGATGAGTGGGAGAGAAGTGTGTGTAACTCCAAAAAAACACAGAGCTGGTGATAGGGTGGTGTAAGGGCTTTCTAGCAACAGCATCGCTGAGGAAATGCAGGTTGTAATCATGGACTGGTGTTTGAAATGGAGCATGAGCTAAGGACCTCTTGAGGGTGTTGTGGTGGCCCATCTAGAGGGGTAACTGTCTTAAGACCCTAGACAGGAAGCGTTTCAAGTGTGCCCAGGCGGGAAAGGCTATTTCCATGCTAGGGATCTATTGAGGGCTCAAGGGCAGCAATAGGCTGAGCAATCCCTTGTCCTGACGGGCTGGAGGTCTCTATCATGCAGGGGAAGAGATTTTCATGAGTATGAGATTTTTTACTCCATACTGGACCTTGACACAGACTCTATAAATCTCAGTTTCCTTTTTTCCAAGCATTTGAAAGCTTTTCCAGAGTTTCACACTGATGTGTTTTGGAAAGGTTAAAATGGTTTTGTAATCTCAGAAATGCCTGTGAAGACTTCAGAGCCATAACCTCATCCCCACCAGCAGGCACCAGCAGTGCCATGGTGCCCCTCATTCTGATGTCTTGCCTGTCCAGGACACCCCACTGGGTATCTGCACTTCTCATCACAGGGGTATAGTCTTACAGAGAGATACTTTTGGAGTCAGAGGTTAGCTAAATGCATCACACATCATTCAGGTCTGACATTTGCAGCACTGTGTTCTGGAAGCAGTTAATAGCCAAGAGAACAACGATGACTTTTATGATTCAAAGTGACCCAAATCATTACGAGATCTTTTACTGGGAGTCATCAATTTTCAGCGTAAGTAAGTTCTAACAGTTTGCTCCTGCTGGCTATAAAATAACTGAACAAAAGGGTTTGCTAAAGGAGGGGAATCTTTCATGCTTCTGAAATTTTCTCACCCTCCTGAGATCCTGGAGATAATACACACTCTCATGTTTCTGACTGCAGATGACAGCAGAAACCTGTTCATTCATCTCGTAAAGAAATACAGGTAAAACCTATATTCGCTCCTCCTGCTTTCTGCTCAGCAAGGGGATGCGATGTAGGAGACTGAGATGACTCCTGAAATCCAAGATACTTTTCATTGCATTTATATTTTACTGACACAACTAAAGTTGCTTGAATGAATTTCTCTTGCTGTTATGCCCAGAGCAGTGTCAAGCCACCACTGTTGAGATTTAGGTTTCTGTGTCACATCTCTTATGGCAAAGCAGTTCTTGTGAGAGGCCTGAATGTCTGTGTCTTACCTAGAAGATATTTCTGGTAGGTATCAGTGAAACAAAATATCAGGATCTAGAAGCAAAGAGTAAAATGGGTTTCGGGAAAGGGGAAGGGGAAGGAGGGAAATGGAGCACAGAGAGTAGGGAGGAGGCATTGAAAAAGTACTCCTAAAGCGTTCTGCTGTGAAAAAGAAAACTCAAGGCAGCCAAAGGCTGATTAGTAGATGTGGCACCAGGGTGATCCCGTTAGGGGTGTAACGCTGTTCTGATCTTGAGATCTATTTGAGGAAGAATAATTATCCAGCAGCAAGGATGGAATTCTTAATGTAAGAAGTGCTTCATTAAGTCTTAATGAAAGAGATGGGAAACAATGGAGGGAAAAAAACTCTGCAGGAATACAACTGTGTGCTGAGGAGCTGAGTCCTGCCCTGGTAACAAAGGGAGGGACAGCAGAGTGGAGAGGACTCAGTTTGAAGGAGGCAGTAAGGGCTTTGGTTGCCAACTCCAGGGCTTCTGATAGACCCTCTCAAGATGTTAATTAACTCACAGTTAATTAACTTCCCCTTTCCCCAGAGGAAATTAGTGTCCAGTTGGGTTTAGCCCTACCTAGAAAATCAGGTTTAATTCTCTTC
Organism: Nestor notabilis; assembly: GCF_000696875.1. NCBI lineage: Eukaryota > Metazoa > Chordata > Aves > Psittaciformes > Psittacidae > Nestor > Nestor notabilis. The sequence goes on along the minus strand of NW_009944314.1, from coordinate 23,466 downwards.
CTTAAGTTCCAATTCACATGTGGGAAAGCGGAGCTGAGGGAGAGACCCAGGGTTTGTCTCCAGTGATGTGAGCATGAGCAGGAGGTGTGATGGAATTTAGTTGTCATGGAATACTGTGAGGGTGCTGAGGCGCTGGCACAGGGTGCCCAGAGAAGCTGTGGCTGCCCCATCCCTGGCAGTGTTCAAGGCCATATATATTTATGAAACAGTTCTGCTTTGCCCGTGTTTTAGATAGAGTTCATCTCCACAGCTGAATTATCCTCATTGTTATGGCTGAGACATGATGCTTGGGATTACCTTTGCCCTCTAAATGTCTTGTTCCTGCAGCTTAATATATCTTCATGAAGGGCAGTGTCAGGGAGGCTGAAATCTCAGACTTTTTGGTGCTTGGCTGAGGATGAGAGACTGCTAAAGGATAACTTCATGTGGCCTTTCAGGGGACAACCATGCTTTCACCTTGTTCTCGGAGATCACTTGCTGCCTCTTGTATTTCCAGATCATTGTTTTCTATCAAGGCAGCAGCTTCTCGTTTTAAAACAAACACTGTCCTTGAAAGCATCCCATTGCCACTGATACACTGATGCCTCATCGAGTTATCTCCGTAAGCACATGTCAGCAATTGCTGTGGGTAAATTACATACATCAAAGACTTCTAATGACCATACTTGGAGTAAAATGAGCTTCTTTCATTCACAGCATTAATTAAGCCCAACACCACCCTTCCACATATGCTGCTTTCCCTAATAGCCTGTGCTGTCTATGCAGTATAAATCACTGCCCGTCTGCTCAGGTTCAGTTTGATACACTGAGTATAGCAACACATTCTAGTTTGCATTGATTTGCTCTAGGAGAGGTCATAAGTTGCACATATATTAAGCAAACAGTGAAATAGTAGATAAATTAAAGCTCAATGCAGCTCAATGCCTGTGTGACATTCTACACCCTTGAAGGTACCTCACCAGTCTTACACCCCAATGATCTACTATTTGCCTTCATTCAGGCTCCCCATGGAGAGGTCTCTTCAGGGAGCTCATTTTGACAAGTTTGGGTTAAATCTGGCACACTACAGTGCAGTAGAACACGAGGGGAAGGAAAAGGAAGCCCTGTGCAGGCAGCCAGAGCATCGTGTGCATGCAGAGCACTGGCTGACCCCCAGCTCCTTCCTCCAGCGACAGAGCATGTGGGGGATTCATGTGGAGGAGGGTGGTGAAGAAGTGCATGTAGTCCTTTGGATAAAGAAAGGCACGTCACAGCCCAGGGGTGCAGTGGAGTACATTTCCCTGCAAATAAGAAGTGGGGTAAAAAGCTGGGCTTGCAATCAATTTAAAATAAATAAATTAAATAGGAGGAAGGTGATTCCAGGGATGCCCCATCCCTGACAGTGTTCAAGGCCAGGTTGGACACAGGGGCTTGGAGCAACCTGCTCTAGTGGAAGGTGTCCCTGCCCGTGGCAGGGGTTGTAACTGGATGAGCTTTAAGGTCTCTTCAACCCAAACCAGTCTGAGATTCTATGATTTCATAGCTCACAAGTTACGAATATATACCTTGAAGGCAAATTTTCTATTACATACATCACACCTCATTACTTCTTCCTCCCTCAGCAAACGCCCTCTAGCCTGAAACAATCCAAAGCACTTAAAGAGTAAAATATTCTCTATCTTTAATAATTTCATGCTCTTAACAAAATCTTGGCTGCAGACCCTGCGGTTGTAACCAGCTAAGGAATGAGACAAGGCCCTGTCAGGGTTGGCTCCATCCCTGGCAGAGTTCAAGGCCAGGTTGGACAGAGTGTTGGGTGACATGGTTTAGTGTGAGGTGTCCCTGCCCATGACAGGGGGTTGGAACTGGACGATCTTAAGGTCCTTCCCAACCTAAAGCATTCTATGGTGCTCCAGCTGTCCTCCATCACCCCCCTGGTCCTCTCCCAGACAGTTCATCCTCAGCTTTTTCTTCACGACAGCTGGAAGTTTTCTCATAAATAAATGCTTTGCCATGGACAGCAAAGCCAACTGCATTCACGAAGCTGCTTCCAAGGCTGCGTAATCAGAAGGTAATAACAGCAATTTGTTAGAAAAAAAGGCAGCAGATTTAAAAAGGAAGTGGCAATTGGCAGGCAACAGCAGTAAGTCAAGTTCTGGGCAAATTAAAGCAGAGTGGTACAAAGTATTTATAGAAACAAGAGTCATTTTTCATCCTTTTAAAGCAGGGTCCTGGCCAATTGGTATGCACCATCCACCCAGGCAAAGATTTGTCCTTACAGCAATTGAACTCCAGAGTCATATATTTACACTACATTCACATCTTTTTGACGCATACCCAAAGTATCACAAGTGTAAAGAGGACCTGCCAGACCACTAATCCCATTATAGATGTATATTAAAATCTCTTGGGATTTGGATTAGTACTAGATCCCACTTGTCTTTCTAAAGCATTTATTTCTTAGGTTTCCAGCACTATCAGAATCTGGAGTGAATGTTCAAAACTCAGAAGACCCAAAAAAGAGTGTTGCTGAGGTCAAGATTTGGTTGAGAAAGTCCTCTCAAGTATCTGGTACCAGTGAATCCTCCCATCCATTGGTAGCAAGGAATAAAGTTTGTGCTTCCTGATTCTTTGTTTAGAAAGATCAGCAGTGGCTTGGGTTTGATTTTATTCTCAAATTAGCTGGTAGGGCCTACAGGATTGACAGAATTATGTGTAAAAGTGTGCCCTTGCCATAGGACCAGCTGGGGTTCATTCTCATTTGATTTCCTTCATAACCTGTGCTCACCAAATCAACAGTTACATGAGCCTGTAACCACCTGCAAGGAGAACAGCTCTAATTCTCACTATTTTCCCCCAAATCAGGCTTTGTCAATCAAGCGATGAGAGGTGCTAAATAGTCAGCTTGTGCTTCCTGCTTCTCTATCAGCTCCTCGCTCAGAACTATGGTGTGTGTCTGGTTTTCAGCTTCTGAGGTCCCTGTGAAGTAGTGTCCCAGTTTTGTAATGAAACCAGTTTATTTTAGGGTGCAGGCTTCACTGCAAGAGCCAGAACTGGAAGCCTTCAGCAAAGGAAAGATAAGTATAGCGTTGCTGTATTTATACTGGCCTTTTTTCCTTACTTGAACAGCTTTTTATCAGTGAGTGTTGAGCAGAACACTGGTTAAGTGAGCCACAGCCCTTTTCTGAATATTCAGGGTCTAATCCTTACTTATTCTGTACCAAGGAGTTATGCTTATTTCAAACTTCGAACCACATCCAAGAAGCTACAATACTCGGTGATGTCAGAGGTAGCTTTGTTAGCACACTGGTTTATTGCGAGCTGTTTATTTCTCTCAAACCTTGGCTTTGGGAATCATGTGATTGCACTTGTTTGTCTCCAACTCATTTTTTATATTGCAGAAATGTTGAAATTATCCAGAAAAGCTGCTCGGAGGAATAAGGGAAGAAAAATGGTGTGAATTTCCTATTAACACCTCTCCCTGTCTATAAATTAATCTTGTAATTTATGAAGCCTTATGGAGTAGCAACCCTGTAGAGGCTGGTTTGGAAATGCATTTCTCTGACTCCCAGTTCTCCCTCTGTTTTGCATCTAGTGTTATCTTTGTGTCCCTGAGGTGAAAACCCACTGCTGATGCTTGACTTCTTCAGTGCCCAGCCCTTTTGACAGAGGTTTGATTTGTATTATTCTTTTAGGCATAAGCATTTTACTTCCTATGAGTATTTCAAAAGGCTTTAAAGGATGATTGCTGTTTCAACAGCAGCTGTAGAGTTTCCAGCTTTATTTCCTTAACAATTTAAAGGCAGGAGTAGGAAATATTATCCACTTGAAAGAGCCTCAAGAAAAACGTGTTGTTCTTATGCAGCATTTGAATCTTGAAATCTGGCTGAGAGGAGAACGTGTGTATTGTTGGGGGTTTATGGGGATAATTAGTCCTACATTTCTGTTGGCTCTGCTTCAATAGCTGTAAGGGATGTTATGGAAAATTGAGATTTGAACCTGCTTTCTGCTTCATGAAAGGCTTTAAGACATGCAGTCAGGATCCAAATCTGGCCTCTGCAAAAGTGTGAAGATCTCTGATTTCTTTGCAGTCCTGTGTAGTTTCCCTTGCCTATGGCATGGGAAGAATTCTGGGCTCATGGACTCTTTGATAGTCACCAGTATATAATGTTTGCATGTAAGACATAAAGATCACAGAGGGTTATGCCTTCACCCCAGTGTCCTCCTGAGCATCCACACCCTCTTTGAGATGAGCAAATAGCTGTGTAGGTTTTGTCCTACACAGAAAAAATGGGTATGTATGGGGTGCAGCCTCTCCACCTTGCATCTCTTGCAATAAGATAATGTGCCTGAAGACAAGTGCAAAGACATCTTTGTAAGAATTAAACATGGTTTTGGCAAGACACAGTGATAAAATGTTAAATATTTAATGTTCCTTTGATTCCCAGTGGTTTTTGTTATATGTTTTATGGTTCTAATGGTGCTTATGAGATGCCTAGAATGCTATGATACCTCAGGGCCATAAAAAATTCATTTAATATGGTTTATTTATTATTAAAAAAACCTTTTCCAGGCCTTCTACAGCTCCAGAAGGAAGTTGAAGTATATTCTTTTCCACTTGTTAGCCCAGGAGCTCACAGCTAGAGAACTGTGGCGTGACATTGTAGGAAGGTGCCTGCACACCTCCAAGTGTTGCACTGTTAGTCTGTGATGTGATTTCAGTCTCCTGGTTTGCTCTGCTGTGTGGTGGCAGCTTAATTTGTTCACTGGGCTTTTAGTGAATTCTAATACTGCAGTTTACCCATGAGCAATTCTGAGTGGTTTTCCTCTGCCCTAGGAATAAATCAGGACTGTGGTCTTTCTCTGAAAAAGTACTTCTGGGAGGAAGGATCAGAGCTTTGTGTGTGTAATAGTCGCATAACATATAATATAGCACCCATTGGGCTGTTGGAGACCAGCTATAAAGTGTTGAGCTCCTTTAATTTCCACTAGCTGCAAGGGAAGCCAATCTATCACTTGACAGCTTGGGCAGGGGGGGTGAAGAGATCATTGTTCTGGTTTGAAAGGCAGTGCTAAACACTGATGTTGCAGGGAGCTGAAAATCTTCTAATTCAGGATCCGCATGTGGTTTCCACCATACTTCTGTCCATCAGCCAGTTATGACTGGGTGATAGCACTTTTTGCCCAAACAAAACCACTGGGTGATGTTGTGCCTGTGCTTTTATTGGGTGGAGGAACCTTTATAGGAGCAGAAGCCGTTGCTCCTTCCTCCCTGCACAGAAAGGGTGTTCCTTTGATTGCATTCCTAATGTCTCCACCTTTGGACATTTGCTTTCAGTCCTAGTGGTACAGCTCTGGTTGTGTCTAAGGAGCAGGTTAATTACACACACCAAGTGCTTTCCCAGTGGTTCATCTCGCTCTTGGATTTCTCCTTAAACTCAAGTAAGCTCTTAAGAGCTGTTCAGTGAAATAGTTGATAGCACCTCATGTTTCAGCTATTAAAAGAAGGTATTTGTGAGTTCTCATTTAGGGCACATCTGCACGGTCATTTAAACTGTAATCTGAACACATCTGAACTTACTGTCACCGTGAAAACAATACAGCAAGGTGCACATTGTCACAAGCTGTGCAGAGTAGAAGGAGGCCTTACTACGAGGCAGCATGCCACCCATTGCAAAGCCTCTGGCAAGGTCCAGGTTCCCTTGAAAGTATCATACAGCTGGGAAATTTCAGGCCAGATCGTGACAGCTTGTCTTAGCACATGGTTCTGCAGAGTGATTTAAAGCTTGAAATCTGCCTTGCCCGATGCGTCCCGGTATTTGATTACACGTGCCCTGCAGCACTATTTTGTGACTGTTATGGATAGTGAGTGCAAACAGCTCTTTGGGTTTTTCCCTCTTGTCAAAATAAGATGACATGCTTGAATTTACTTGTGCCGACGTAACCAAACATTGACACTTACTCCTTATAGCTTAGAACACAAAAAAGGCTAATGCAGGGCCATTCTGGTGGTCCATATTCTTTCCAAAAGACTATTGAAAGGCAAATTTGGGATGAGATGTTATTTTAGCACCATTATTTTTGCTTCGCTCTGCAGGAACCCAGCCACAGACTGCCATGTCCGTACGAGTGTGTCTTTAGCCAAATGGCACAGTCCATCTTCAGCGTTGGCCCCTGCCCTCCCTCTTGCGTCAGTACTGGTTATATGGATTTATGTCTCTTGCCCTTTACCTTCTGGGCTCTATAAATCAGTTTGAAGCTTGACTAAAATTAGCTTTGTGGTGCCTTTGTGGACAGATCGTGGAATCAACTGGGTTGGAAAAGACCTTTAAGCTCATCAAGTCCAACTGTTCCCCAGCAGTGCCAAGGCCACCACTAACCCATGGCACTGATGGGCTCCTCTACACAGTGTGTGAACACTTCCAGGGATGGTGATTCCACCGCTGCCCTCAGCAGCCTGTTCCAATGCTGGAACATGACAGCCAGACATGATCCTACCTCAGGGAGGAGGAGGAGGGTAGAACAGAACTATTTGAAGTTACCTTTTTTCCACTGCAGCAAGCTCTGGTTTGCACTGGGTGGTGGAAGGGGGGTTCATTCTTATCTTCTCTTCTTCCAAGACAATTCTTAGGACTCAAACTGATGGTGGTCACTCACAGACTAAAGATTTACCACTTAATTTTCTCTTGCTTATTCCAGAGGAGATTTTTTTCCTATTTTGGACAAGTTTTCTCCTCTTCCATCTATGGTTTATAGCAGAGAGCTGGTGCAAGGAACCATGACTGCTGTGTGCGTCGTACTCCTGCCCTCCCCAGGCAAGCATGCACTTCACCACTTCCAGTGCTTGGAAGGCGTCACTTGCTGTAAACATTTAGACATAAAATTCTTGTTTTGGGTTTTTTCCACAGTTGTAAAAGCTGTCAAGGCCCCTGTCTGCCCTCTCTGAAACAGCTTCAGACTGTTTACTGTCAATATAATCCAAAGTAATAATGTTGTGCTGCCTTTTCACCTCTGGCCCAGGCATCAACATGCAGAAACGTTACAAACTGTAAAGGAATTCAGTGTTATAACCTCCACCAAATTGTTACTTTCCTTTTTCTGCTTCTGGGGTCTTGATTTCTGATGGCAAACAGATCCCTGGCTGAGGGTAAGCACTAGGGGTTTCCCTTTACACCCTACATGACAACCACTCTCCCTGGGCGGATGCCTGACACCCAGAGTAAATCAGATGGCATCAGACAGCTATGTTTGGCCAACAGAACTGATCTGAATGACGCTGGAACAGGTAGCACAGTCCCAAAATGTAACCCTGCTTTTCCCAGTGCTGAGCACTGATTTCAATTGGAAGTTGACAAGTCTCTTAGGCCAACCTGATGCCATGTGAGCTGCTTAGCCACAAGGATGTGGGTACTGATCCTGACGTGTGGGTACTAATCTCAGCTCATCTTATCAAACAGGCTGCTGTCATTGCCTTCTCTTGCTCCCACGCTTGCACTCACGTGTGATCACTCACTGCAGCTCCTTAATTTCTTTTCTTCTGAGACAGGAATCACTTTCTGCTTAAAACAGTTGATAACATGGGTAGAGCCAAGGTGAAAGTGCTGGGAAGTGGTGATAAATGACTGTTACAAAAGAGCTATTTAATTTACTTCTACCCGGAGACATCCTCCACCTTCTGGTTTTCCAGTTTCCTTAGAAACAAGGATACTTGGGAATTCTGGTACTGATTAGGAAAAATAATTACAGTGTTTCTCTGATTGTCTGCCTGCTGAATGCAGCACATTGATACGGAGTTCAGGACCTTGCTTCATCCTATCACAGAATATTGCAATGCTCAGAAATCACTTGTTTGATCTTTGAATTCAGCTGCTAAAGTGAGTTTCAGAATAGAGAAGATAATTTCTAGATTGGTAGGGAAGTAAATCTCTTTTAGAGGGCTGGAAAGTCATGTTTCAAGTGTTTCCCCCTCACAGATGGTGATATCAATGAGGGTTTTTCTTGTTTAATTCCCATTTTGGAAATATCTCGACAGTTCCTCCTATAAAGCTTCCACCCCAGGGTGAGTCTCTCCTTGCTGAATTCAGATTTTTCATGTCCCCAGAACTTGTTTTATCTGATAGGAGGCAAACTGAGAGCAGGTAGCAGTCTGCACGTATCTGTGGGCTGTGACAGCAGTGTCTGTCCCACGAGGGACTGTAGTGGTAGGACAAGGGGTAGTGGCTTTAAACTTAACCAGGGGAACTTTAGGTTAGATCTAAGGAAGTTCTTCACAGTGAGGGTGCTGAGGCACTGGAATGGGTTGCCCAAGGAAGTTGTGAATGCTCCAACCCTGGTGGTGTTCAAGGCCAGGTTGGACAGAGCCTTGGGTGACATGGTTTAGTGCGTGGTGTCCCTGCTCATGGCAGGGGGGTTGGAACTAGATGATCTTAAGGTCCTTTCCAACCCAAACTATTCTATGATTCTATGTTTCACCTTCCAAGTAGCAGAAGTAGCTAGTCCTGACATGAAATGCTGCACAGTGGAATTAGTTAAAGCTGGAGGGAGTGAGGATTTTGGAAAGGGTTTAAATGGCTCTGAGTTCCAAACACAATAATAGAAAATCTCAATATATTCCTATTCCGTTATAAAAGTTCTGCCACCTTCTATACGTGCAATTAATTTATAAGCTGATTTCTCAGAAGTGCTGTAATTCGTCTTGTGCTTGTCAGCTGCAATAATGCTCTTCATAAAAAGCCTTGTGCTGACCACATATGGATCCGGGCTGGTGTTTCCAGCTTCCATGCTCTGTTACCTACCCAGAAACTCCAGCAGTGTTTCACAGCCTCGGGATGCCAAAACCCACCCTCACAGAATCATCGAATCCCAGACTGGTTTATGTTGGAAGGGACCTCAAAGCTCACCCAGCTCCAACCCCTGCCCCGGGCAGGGACACCTTCCACTAGAGCAGGTTGCTCCAAGCCCCTGTGTCCAACCTGGCCTTGAACACTGCCAGGGATGGGGCAGCCACAGCTTCTCTGGGCACCCTGTGCCAGCGCCTCAGCACCCTCACAGGGAAGAGCTTCTGCCTCAGAGCGCATCTCAATCTCCCCTCTGGCAGGTTCAAGCCATTCCCCTTGTCCTGTCCCTCCATCCCTTGTCCAAAGCCCCTCTCCAGGTTTCCTGGAGCCCCTTTAGGCCCTGGAGCTGCTCTAAGGTGTCCCCTTGAGGAGCCTTCTCTTCTCCAGCTGCCCCAGCCCAGCTCTCTCAGCCTGGCTCCAGCCCTCGCAGCAGCTCCGGGGCCTCCTCTGGACTTGCTGTTCCTTCCGCAAGGCTCAAACCTGCACAGAGTGGGGCACATGAGGAAATACAAACATCACACACTTAGGTTATAGCTAAAATAAGTCCCAGGGACATTACAAGCTGCCTCTTAGCACTCTGAGTTAATTTATTGCCTTCCCCAGAGCTTTTCCAGGCTAGCAGCATGTAGCTGGCGTGTGGTGATCCCCATGGCTCAGCTCCCTGTTCACTGCAGTGATTTCATGTGCAAATGTAGTGTTTTGGTCAAGAGGCTTGGGGACTTTCTCCTTCACATAGCAAACACTTTTTAGACACCTGTCTGCACAAGTAGACATTTTTGTAGATGAGTACATGAAGAGAATTGAGTTTGTCTCTGGAACATGCAATACTTGAAAGTGTTTACCTGGCAGGAGAGGACTCAACAGCACCAGCAGGCCATGTCCCTGCAGAGGTACCACTTCCCATGTGCCTGCAAAGATACCCCCTTGCCTCTGGGTATACCCCATGCTAGGGGCTGCAGCTGGAGTCATCCCCAAAGCCACTCCTTGTCCACATGTTTCTGGGTTTTTGTTAACGTGCTTTATCACAAGATGCCCAAAATTATTTGCTGTGGTTTTTAATTGAGTCTAATCCGAATCTACAATTATACTTTATGAAATATATTCTATTAAGAGAACATCAGCTGAGAATTATACCCCATTTTCAAGTAAGAAGCACTACTTGTTGTCTTTGGTGAGGGGAGAAAGGAGCTGCTCTGGAGGAAACATCTTTGTTGAGGCCCTTGCTGTGCACCCACTCAATTACCTGTCACTTATGGAGAAGAGCAGCCTTTCAGATCTGAGGTAACATAATCGTTGCAGAAATCTGGGGGGAGAAACTAAATACCTTGGGAATAGTTGCTGCTGGCCTCCTGGATGGTTTGAAGTGCTGAGAAGTGTCTGCGAGAGGTGTCAGTGCGAAGATTAAGAGGAAATTTCCTGAGGCAAAATACTTGTGGGTCTTAAAGTGTTTTCTTTGCTTTCTGAAATACACTTGTCCGAATGTTTCCCACATGGGCTGAAATACTGGTTTCTCTACAGATGGTACCATTTCATACCTGGCACCAGAGGGTAAAAGGCATTTCAGGCATCATCAGGAGGATGGAAGCCAGCCTTGGAGTTGGGGGCTCTATAAATCCTCATGGTTTAGCTTAGAAATTCAATTGACTTTATGCTCCAGTAAGCACTATTTTAAGAGCCTTTACTTGTTTTCCTCTTTACCTTGGCTGTTTTGCAATGCCATTACATCTATTCCAGCCTGCACTGTGTTTTCTTTGTCACTGCGCTCACATCACAACAGGCACGCCAACCACCAGGAGAGGTTATCAGCCAAACTGCTACTTCAGTGAAACTCGTCTTTTAGTATCATTTTTCTTCTTTTAAGCACCATATGGAGATCATTCAAGGACAGGCACAATCCCCATCCACAGAGCTGAAGACAGTAAGTCCAGGAAGATGCTATGGATAAATCATTTTCTCTTTAAAGCTTATCTGTGCTGCTGTTGCTTCGTTTGTGCTGGCGACCTGAAACCATCCCTGTCCTTGCAGTTGATATCTGGAGATTGTATCAGTAGAGTAATGCCTGGAAGAATATCTTTGCCTGATATTTTTACCACTCTGAGCTGTGTAGCCCTTCAACTGAATTATGGGCCTGACCTCTCTCCTGCTTCACAGAAAGGACTCAACTTTCCCACCCGATTTGAGTATCAACACTCAAAGATGATAATTCCAAAGATAACAATTCCCAGCTTTTTGAAGTTCATACTCCACTGTGCTTTTGTCTCTCTGGGTGCAAACACACCATCAGACCAGCAGCAGGAACTGCCTGGCTTGGTTAATGGCATGCTCGTCTACATTGGCCATGCTGGAACCTCACTACCCCTTCCCCAGCTCTTCCTTCCCCACTTGCACGCTGGGATCAGAGGGTAAAACCAAAGACTTCTTATTCCCCCCACCATGGCAATAGCTGTGGCTCTCTAGGGCCAGTACAAGCATCTCAGCATGTCTGTGCTGGGCTTTGCTCTTCCTGGCTGCGACCTGCTTGGCCAAATCCTGACCAAGCAGCAGCCATCTCCAGCCTTGCATTAGCAACCTCCTCCCTGCTGGACCCTGAAACTAAAACTTAGTTTTTTCTTCATAGTTTCATAAAGAATTGACTCTCTTTCATTCAAAATTTTGCAGATCTATAATTCATTTGCAAAGCATTTCAGTTAATAACTTACTAGCAGAGAAAGCAATGGCGTGAAAACATGAAAGACTTGACGCTCTCTGTTCTACCAGCACATGCAGGAGAGAAGGTACATTCTGTACTGTTGCTTTATAAGGTCTTTTATGGTCTTTTCAGTTTTGTGGCCTAAATGTCTTGACTTTTTATCTTGTATCTGACCAAAAATCAACTTGGTTTGGCCTGTGGTTGCGCTCAGAAATCCTTATCTGGAAAGACTGTGTAGCATATGATAGGAAGCTTCACTTTAGAGCTTGGGATCAAATAGACTTTACAGCCCCCTTTGTTCCAGTGCAGTAACTCTGCAGTCTGGGTGGTTTAGTTCTGGGTTGCAACTGAAGCTGTGAATCTTACAAAGGAAAGTTGCTGACACTTGCTTTTATACCTTTACATTAAACAGGTCAGGTTGCAAGTGAATTGATGTAAACTGAATGGTAGTGTCATATTTTTCCCTGCAGTCCTCCTCCTGACCTGTAAACCTTTGCTGGGCTGAATTAACACCCCTTTGGTTTAAGGGTATTAGCAGCCCAGTCATTGTTATCTCACTGGGGCCACCAGAGGTCAGAGGAACAACCTTATCTGTTCAGAAATCTACTATTTGTAACACTCTTCATGCCTCCATGTCTGTCTTTTTCACAATTATTTCTTATTTGCTTCCATTTTCTAATATTAACAGCAAATCTGGAATGATAACATGGAAAATATTTTCCCCACAATAGTTGTGATGTATTAAACTGACCATAAATGAGATTCACACTCTTCTAATGTGCTTCGCCTTTCTTTCCATTGAGCCACTGTTAACCAAACTCCAGTGAGTCCTGTTGGTTGTATGTAGTTCTTCACAGAGAAATGAGATGTTCATTTTCATTGTTTTCTGAATGGTACAAGCCTGCACTCCCTCTTGCTTGGCTTGTGATGATCTCCAGTGCAGGAGTCCTATGGGCCAGGTTGTTCTTTGCTCTTAATTGGTGCATAATCTCAGCAGGTTTTTGCTCTAATAACTTCATACAGCAAACACTGCATGTCTCTGAGTCCTTGAGATACGTACGTTGGGAAAGCTTCAGAAATGGATCTTCACATCCATTTTGTGTATAATATGCACTTACTATTGCTGCTCCTGGTGACTACCAAGTATTTGTAATTGTAACTTAGATGAATGCAGCTGAGAAGGTTTAGGAAAGGTTTAGCATGCAGGACTATGGTTTGCTTTATTTCTACAGGGTTTACAGTGGGGACATCTTTTCCTATTAAAAACCATGCAGAAGCACCCCAGTTATGATGAGTCTGCTGCTAAACTTCAAATGACTGAAAGTCAGTAGCAGCTTTTGGAAGTTTTCCATTCATATTTTTTTAATTGAACAAAAGGCAAACTTTAAGTGGCAGCCCTGGATAACAAACAGTGATAAAATCATAGAATCCTGGAATGGTTTGTGTTGGAAGGGACCTTAAAGCTCATCCACTTCCAACTCCCTTCCATGGGCAGGGACGCCTTCCACTATAGAGCAGGTTGTTCCAAGCCCCTGTGTCCAACCTGGCCTTGATCACTGCCAGTCAACATAAAAGCACCAATAAAGACCATAGTGTTCATTCCCAAATGGAGATAGGACAACGTAAAATACAAAATTGCTTCAAATACTGTTATTGTGCAGCCATAGCCCAGGGAGCTGCCTCCTGATGGATGCTCTCCCCCCCACTATTACGTATGGACTGCGGACATGCTGCACAGTTTGCAGTGCAAATCTCTCTGGATTTGGAATGAGCCATTTGTGTACCTGGATTAAGTCATTTGAATCTGTTGCAGGGGGAAAGTGCTTCTGAACTAAGCAGCTCTCTTTAGCAATACATAGGTTTTTCCAAACCATTTTCATTAATGAAGTTTGTGTTTGCAGAGGTTTGGCTCCAACTCCAAGCAAGGATATTAAGTATAGAAAAATCAAATCAGTGAGTTAACTGCACAAACAAAACAAAGCTTTAAGCCTGAGGCTGAATAATAGATAACTCAAACTGTGTATTTGTACAGTAGTAAATATAAGCATTCATATCTAAGTTATGGTGTTTCTACCTGTTTGTGTGTTGAGAGGATTTTTGCACTCTTAAAAAGAAGTCATTAGCAGACCTGAGCTCTGCAGCCCAGAATTTGGGGTTAGTTTTCTAATGTGGTTCTATTTAGGACTTGAAGTTTAGTTTGCCTGTTTCTACTGGTGACAATGCAAAAGCCTGTGGTAGGGCACTGAATCAGTGTGCATTTAATTGGATTACAGTGGAGAAATTAAAGAAAGGCCACAGCCAAGCTCAGAACTTCAAAGCCTGAGTTCTTTTGGAAAGAAGTTGAATAAAGTACTTGGCTGGGGAATTGCAACTCAAAGAATGTCCCTTTGCAAGCCAGGAGGTCTCTCTGAGAGGAAGCAATTATTAAGTCCCATGAACGGAAAGGTCCTAGAGAGACTGAGTCTTCAAGAACATGATTTGATTTGTTTCACAGTTTTGTGGGTGTTTTCCTCTCATTCTGATGTAAAGCAACTTGAGCATGGTGGAACATCATGAAAATGGAGGTGGCATCCTGGCGTGGTGGGAAAACAAGTTGGTTTTCCACATAGAAGCGCTGTGCTGGCCTTTGGCTACCAAACACTGACTGCAGATGTCAGGTCTGCTGTCCCCTTTGTGGGAGCCACCTTCCTTGGGTGGATTGCAGAGATTTGTGCAGCATGAGGCTGCTGTTAACTGGGGCAACAACAGAGTTTCAGCTGCCTGCACGAAATACAGCTTTCCCTTACTGCAGAGGTGCTTTGGTTTCCCATCAGACCCTGATTTCATTGTAGGCTTGTTTTGAGTTGAGACTGAATGGAGAGTGTTGGGTGGTGCAGCAAGAAAGGCTTCTAAAGAAAAATACAGCCTGTGGGTTAATGAAACTGCAAATCCTTGTGACAGCCTCTGGCAGTGCATAGTTAAAACACTTAATCCATCCTCTGCAAGCAGTGCTTTACTGGGCAGTGCTTGCTGC
>NW_009944314.1:7796-8917 GCF_000696875.1 Nestor notabilis | reverse complement strand
CTTACGGCATTCCTCCATGCTTCTGTTCCCTTCCATAATTTCCTGTGCTCTTTCACCCCTTCCAAAGACCTCAGTGACCTTTGCTATTTCTTTATTCTTTATTTCACACTGTTGTGTTCATCAGAGGTTCCCGTAGGTGCTGGAGAAGGACAGTGCTTTGAACCCTTCTGATTCAGGGTGCTTCAGCGTTTACCTGAACCACATGCACGTTGGTAAATTATTTATTGTATGTTTTTAAACACGCTGGGGATTGTCTTTACAAAACATAGTCATGGTTATTCTGAAGCCTTCATCATGCAAGAGCACTGATCCAGGTGATAGAGCTTCATTGATACTGCTCTAGACCAAGCCTGCTCCATGAAGAGCTATTCCAAAGTGGACTGTAGCTCTTGGGGTCAATGTGAGAGCCCATTTATCCCCTTAAATGTATGTGGATGACTTTCGGAGGCATTCAGTTTCTCTAGGCGTTATGGCCAATGGGCCTTGGATATTTAGTGAGGGTCTTCTAACAGGACCAGTGTCTTTCCTGAGTGCCTTTAATGTTGTGTGACACGAACCGTTTGGGGTTTGCTCCTCATTTCAGCTGATTAATAGCTTAGCTGATAAGTTGTGTGAGACTTTTGTTTGTAACGTTTATCCATGCACTCAAGGAAAACTATTCTGAGTCAGTTTTACAGTAAAGCTGAAGTAGATTTGATATCTCTTAACAAGACATCCAGGATGGGAAAATCAGCTGGAGTTCTCCCTATTTCTCCACACCCATAGACAGGAACTGTAAAGGTGGTATAGAAATGCAACAACGGGCTTGTAAAAGCCAGCTGTTCAGTTCCTGTGGTTCACAAGAGAAACCCGAGTGCTCTTCAGTTGTCTGCAGTGTAAAATGCAAGTCAAGCTGTGAGGACCTGGCTTGTGATGCCCAACCTCCAGCAGAGCACAGAAACCCTTGTCAAGCACTGAACTTCCCCGGGAACCCAGCATGCCCAGGGTGGCCTTTGAAACCACCCAGCACCAAAGCCCTGAGGACGTGGATGAGTATTAGCCCAGGACTACGGATGGAGCCTGCAGGCAGGTTGAGCTCCCAGCTGGAGGTGAGAGGGAAGCTTGGCAATGCTTCCAGACTG
>NW_009944314.1:7320-7784 GCF_000696875.1 Nestor notabilis | reverse complement strand
CAAACGAGCAGGAATCAGCCCATCCTTTTGGAGGGGAAGTGGCAGAACTGTGTTAGGTTTAATTGCTGCTTCTCGCTGAAGGGATTCATCCTCTCTCCTCTTGCCTGTGATGGGAAGCAACACTAGGTTCAGTAGCGCCCCAGTGCCACGGGGGCACAGGGCTGGTGTGTGGCAAAGGTATAAGGAAGAAATTTAGGTACAAGGAAGTTAGGAATCAGCCCATCCTTTTGGAGGGGAAGTGGCAGAACTGTGTTAGGTTTAATTGCTGCTTCTCGCTGAAGGGATTCATCCTCTCTCCTCTTGCCTGTGATGGGAAGCAACACTAGGTTCAGTAGCGCCCCAGTGCCACGGGGGCACAGGGCTGGTGTGTGGCAAAGGTATAAGGAAGAAATTTAGGTACAAGGAAGTTTTAGATCTCAGGCAGAAGCTCTTCCCTGTGAGGGTGCTGAGGCGCTGGCACAGGG
>NW_009944314.1:0-6758 GCF_000696875.1 Nestor notabilis | reverse complement strand
TTGCCCATCCCGTGCAGTGTTCAAGGCCACGTTGGACACAGGGGCTTGGAGCAACCTGATCTAGTGGAAGGGGTCCCTGCCCGTGGGGTTGGAACTTGAAGGCCCCTTCCAACACAAACTAGTCTGGGGTTCTATGAAAGGGGGCCTCTTGTGTTACCTCCCATTCTGGCTCGGAGAACCTCAACAGATTCTTCCTCAGAGTGCACTAACCTCCCTTAGCTATTGTGCTCTGCCCTCTATGAGGGAGAGGGGGGACACTAAGCTGAATGGGGACAGGTCTGGATCTCATGAAGAAGCACCCCCAAATTTCTGGGAATCTTCAAAACTAAAGATGGATGAACACCAGCACTCAGCACCACAACCTCTATGCTAGATGTCTAAACCCTTTCACCCCCATTATATCTGAATATCCCTTTAGTTTGGTGTGGTCAATGCTCTGGTCCATTCTTTAAAGAATGGGGACAGAATTAAGAATTTGAAAGAGGAATCTGAACCTGTTTAGGTTTGTGAAGGAGCTTAATGTGTGGGAAATGAAACAAAACCCATGGTGTTAAGCAGAATAGGGCTTGTAAGCTTTATAACGTGTTTGAGCTTGGAATTCTGGAAAAATCAGAATCAAACCCAAACATTTTTGTTGTTGTACACCATTTACTAGTCCATAAACCTGCTGGAAATACTAAATGCTACACAATTACTCATGAGATATGTACCGTATCTTGGCCTAAATGCACGTTTTTTGAAAGGGGATCTTTGAAATGATTGAGAGCCTCTTTCCATCTGATCACATCTCAGTGTTAGGCTCCATTAGATGCTGGAAGGATTTACTGCTCGAAGGGAAAAAAGATCACTGCCCCATCCTGACACTGACAAATTGAGTCCTTTCATTTGCTAGACTTTCAATATCAGCCTGCCTGCCATTTCTATGAAGGAATGTACTGGCTTCAATATCTCCCTCTAAAAAGGATTTGGAGGAAGCAGCACCCCTGCAGGCAAATTCCCTATCGCTGATCAGCAAAGCACCTGCCATGGGGGGAGGAGGAGACCCTGCCATGCTGCCCCTGGGCAAAGCAGCCCTTCATACACCAGCTAAGCTTGATTAAGTACACGGATAGATAGTCCTGTGTTTATTTATCCGTGTCGTTGTTGGTGTGCTATGAAAACTATCTCACAAATGTTGAAAGTGTGAGTGTAGGGGGGAGTTCAGCCACAATTAAATCAGTTCCGCTACACTATCACATCACAGGGGTCTTCTTTTCTTTCAACTGGGGGAAATAAAGCCATCCTTGGGCTTCAAGCTGTTCCACAAATGAGAAGGAGAGTGCCCTTATTCTTAATGAATGCTAACAAGTAGCTACAGCTGCTCGAGACTTACAAGAGAGGAAGATCTTGCAGACTAAACTCTTCTTCAAGGTGGTTTGACTTAAAAATGAGTATATTTAGTCTTGAAATTCATCTTGGACAACCACTCCATACGCTCACATTATGTTTGTCTATACACATGGTGGCTTTGCTTTACAGAATAACTAGATAATAGTGTATATGTGGAAGAGGAGGGGGTTTGCTTCCTTGCAAGTGCATGGTTGGCACTTGCAAGCTTCCTGGAGAAAAATTTCGTCTTTATATTATTTTGGACAGATGTAATAAACATAAATGATGAAATACAACTGTGGGGTTTATTCTTGCAAGTCCATGCTAGGGAACATGTCTTTGGAGTAAATGGTGACATCCTCTTCTCTGTAAAGAGGGATGAAGAGTGATACCTACAGAAAAGGTCAGTGCCCTGTTCCCTGACTCTTCTTTAACAAATATTCTGAGGAAAAGCAGATGTTCCTTTCTTACACCTGACTTTAGTTACCTGCTGCACCCCTCTTTGAGTAAAGACTTTAATACTCTCTTACACCTGGTAGTTTCCTATCAACCTTATCTTCCTATTCTACAGTGCCTTAGATGTGCGGCTTAGCAATAAACTGCCTAAAAGTGTTTACAAATTGGATATCATAAAAGATGTTTGACTAATCACCCCAGAATTAACCAGAAGCTACAGATCCCTTCCAGTAACCTCCTTTTCCTTTGGTTTCAATAATGGAAGTTATTTCCAGATTAGAAAAAGTTACCCTCTGGCTGCAGCAAAATTGTTTGAGTGCACACTTGCTTGCAGAATATCCTTCCCATCTGTGGGCATGTTTCATTCATTATCTCATATTAAACCTAGAAGTGCTATTAAAATCCAATATACTGTGTAACAGTTTTGATCTGCAGGGAGCACTGTGAGATTTGTGACAGAAGTGACTGTAAATAGCGTTTAACACTGATGCATCCTTTTAAATAGTGCTTTGAATGATGTCCCTTTGTTTTCTCTCATGGGCAAAGTTTAAATTCCAGTGAAATGCTGGAAAAAGAAAACAATCTTATTTCACAACCTAAGAACTGTGGTCACTTGAGCATGTCTCAACTTATAGGGCCAGGACTGAGGGAAGCAGAGTAGAGGGACAGACAGTGATAAGTAACTACCACGATGGTATCAGTGCTTTGAAATAGGGGCCCTTCTTATCTTCTCATATTCATGAAAGACAAATGAAGATGGATGAATATGGATTGTCAGTTTTCCTCTCGTCTGCCTCTAGAGTGATATTGCAGGTAACATACCATCCCTGGAAAGTAGCAACTTACAGGCTGAGAAGCCTTCTTTATGAGGCAGAAGCTGCTGCTTGAGAGGTGTGTTTTGCATCTCTAACTCTACAGACATCCTCAGCCAGCAGCAGGTTTATTCTTGTGGATGCTTCAAGTGTGGTTTCTGTTTTGTTTTCCATTTGCTGGTTGGGGATTTGACAGTAGCAACAAAGCCAACACATAACCTGCAGTGTGTAGCATGACCCTTTCCATTCAGCCTCTCTTGCTGTTGTTTCCTCCCCGCAGACAGACTGTTAAACCTGATAAATACATGGGTTTGTTCTTAAAAGCATGTTTCTTACCCCCAGCTTGCTGGGGAAACATCCCCTTGAAATGCTGGTGGGGAGGCTGCAGCCCAGCTGGCCTGGGCAAGCATCCCATCCCTTGTGTGCCTCTGGTCCTGCCTGCACAGGGGATGAATGGCAGAATATCTGGGCTTTATATTTTACATTGCAAACCATAAACTGTTGTCTAATATACACAAGAAGGTACCTGGGGGCAGTGTGATGAGGGGCTCTTCCAGTTTTCCAAAGAAACCATGCTCTGTACACTGAGCACCTAAACTGCTCATCTGCAAATGCAGGTGAATTCCTGTGGCTATAATGTGGTTAAATTCAGGACCATGGTATGAAAATACGGAATCTTAGCCTCTGAAGTTTTGCACTACATGGCAGAACAGTGATCATACCTGTGCTTCCTGCAGTTCCCAGCCTTGATCGCAACCTTAACCGCAAGCTCCTTGTCTCTGAATTAAGCATAAAAGTAGAGACATCTCTACCACATCCCGAAGGGCAGAAATCACACATGTGCAAAATTGAGACAAAACTAAGTCCTTATCTTCAGTTCTCCAATTCAGGGGCATTTATGAGGTTCCAGATTTAGCCACTCACTGGGAAGTGGAGATTTGCTGCTTATGAGTAATCTCTTCTGTGCTGAGAAAGCAGATAGGTGGGTTTCAATCCTTCTCACTCAGCACTGAAAAGTGTTTGATTTTACAGCCACAGTGGGTCATCATGCAATAACTTGGTAGTTCTGTGGTGATACGTTGTCTTTTTTCTGTTACAGCCATATTACAACAGCCACGGCATTGCTCATGTTTCAGTGTGGACAACAAAAGGCAGAGCCTACCCGAAAAGAGGGAGAGGAAAAATGTGATGAATGTTGTTTGTGTATTAGTTTCATCACGCTGCATTGAACGTATTACAGCTGTAGAGAAACGAGCAAGCTGGGAAACTGAGGAGGAGAGGGCATTTGTAATTCCTCTTTTTTCCTGAGCAGAGGGAATTGGATAGGGAACACTGCCCAATAATAGTGCCTGTAAATGTCTTCTGCCCAGGTATCCCGAGCTGTGGTGCAGACAAGATTTACTATTAAAGCGCATCTGATCTTCATGTGTGTCATCTCTGTTGAGCATGGTCATGCCATGGCCTTCTAAATAAATAGGTCTTTTTGGGTAGTCCTAATATGTTTATAATGCAACAGTGACCTAGCTCTGATAATAATAGTTATATATAAACATTAGTGAAGTTCTCGATCATGGTTCATTTGCAGTAACTTGGCTTCCAGGTTTTCTGAGGATGGCACTGCTATAACTGACTTATTAATTGCTGTGCTTAAGCGCTTCTTCATTCAGCAGTCTATCGCTATTGCATTAACAATCCAATGGGATGTGCATGTAAAGGTGCCTGATTCTCAGTACTGTCAGGTTACTTCAGTGTAGGTGTTCTTGGGTTTGTTTTGATTTTGTTTGCTCTCCCCAAGAGATGCAGAAGTGTGTGGAGAACTTGATGGTGGAAGCAGCAATTGCTCTTGGTGCTCTCTAATCCGTGTTATCTTCTCTTTAAATAGAGGTGGAGAAAGGAAGTTGAGATTAGTGAGGATATTTTGATCCCCATCTGTTTCCCTTTACAGGATAAACATGAAAAGATCCCCATTATTGTCATGTTAATTTGTTCACAACATGATCCAAAGCCCACTCAACTCAATGAAAGTTCCTATTCTTTCCTATCTTGAATTACTTTGCATAAAGCCAGGAGAACTTTTACCAGTGCAGATAGGTACAGTAGGAAAGGAAGTTTTCAGTCACTGTGCTGCAACGTGCTTCTGTCAGAGACAAAGTGACATTAAGGTTTGGGAAGAGGTTGTTTAAAGTGCTGAGAAGGGATTAATTGAGCTGCTGCAAAGTTAGACATGATATGGTGGTAGCAGGCTCCCATCTGGACAGATACTGTTAGAGATGCGCACCTACTCCATGTGCTTTGCTAGCTCTTCTATTCAGTTGCTTGTCTGGTTTTTATTTGAGGGGTGGGATTATGGAATCATGGGGATTAAGGAACCAATTTTAAGTTGTCTTTTTATTGCATTTAATGTATTGTTGACAGAAAGAAGGAATTTTCTTCTTGACTTGCTCAGGTGCATGTTGTTGGTCTTTCTTGCCCTGATCAATGGTGCAGAAACCAGCAGAGTTTGCATCTCCTAGCTGCTTGCACTTATTTTTATAGGAGTTATTCTTTATTTATTTAAATAGAAGACTATAAACACCAATATCTACATGGAACCTAATTAGAGGTGTGCACATACGTGGTGAACATTATTCTTTAAAGTGTATTAGCCCTGTAAGACAACACTGACCCTTTGTGAGTAACTTCTTAGTTCCTAATGTGCCTTTCTTATATACAATTCTGTCATCTCTATTCTTTCCCTTTATAATCCTTTCTTCTTTGCCCAACATTTGGTTAGCTTTTCTGACAGCTGTTGAGCACTGAGCTGAAACCCCTAAGTCTCAGTCTTAGTCAACTAGGTGTGCATAATTTCAAGTGAGAAGCAGGGATTCTTTTACAGTATGCATCACTTCTCATTGCGCTATGTGACTATACTGAACAGCACATGCCAAAATGGAACATGGTGACCTCCATCCCCTGCAAGATCCAGCCACTAACTCCTCCCGTAGGTTCCTGCTTTACCTATGTTATATGTATGTTATGGGAGACCCTCCCTATGTGGCTTCCTTAGAAGCCCCAGCAGGGCAACTTTGTAAAAAGCTTCTTGGAAATCCAAGACAACTGCGTGATATGGACAACCTGACCTTTGTTCATCTGGACAGAGGTGCAAAGAGCCTTGCAGTTTACTCTGCCGAGCTGCTGACTGTGTGAATTGTCTGTTTTCACATGTACAACCACAGAAATTGAGTATTCACACTCAAATATCTCACGGATCATCTAATATGACCACTCAAGACTTCTCCCAAGGCCCTGTGACACTGCTCTGTTTCATAGCGTGGTTCGTGGTGTGGTGCACTGGAACCCTGGGATAACAGAAGCCCCAGCTCTGCAGGGAGTGTCTCACTGTAAGCTTGGTACCATTTAGGAAACACTTTTTGTCGTGTGAATCATAATGTTCTGTATTGCCATAGGACACTACTGTCCTGTTCCCTCTGCTCTTTGGACTGTTTTCCTGGCTATAGGCTATTCTAGCTGGGAAATTGCTGCCCAAAGCCACTGTTAAAACAGTTTGTATTGAAACATTTGGCAACGGTGCAGTGAAGAATTCACTAGTTTTACTAATTGTCTTTGTGTGACTGAATATGAACCCATGATTTCTTGATACTTTATATTAAATCCTTTTTTCCCTTCTCCTTGCCATGACATCTCATGTATGAAATCCTCAGATCCAGTGAGGAGGCCAGAAACGCTATACATACTTAGAGCCTGGGCAGATGAAGACAGTGTCTACCCTGAATCCCAAAGTCCTTGGGAAATCAAGCAGTAGTTTTATTATAATGAGTGATTTTCATTGAGGTGCCTATATTTAGGATATCATCCATCTTTCAGTGGTTTTATTAGCACTGACAGCTTCCTTGGGGCTGTAGACAGGCCAAGCACCAGTGCACTGATGTTTTGCCCTATGCTGCAAATATCTCTGAGTGTTTTCCTTTGTTTCAGTTTCTCTACACTGAGTGACACTTCTCCTCTCAAACAGTCCCATTTGGCAGATGGGAGCAATGGGAGATAAATCTGATCCTTAACATATAAAAACATATGTGAAAACAGTCTAAATAAACCACAGTTAATTGGGTCACCACTGCAGGA
>NW_009944313.1:294-908 GCF_000696875.1 Nestor notabilis | reverse complement strand
CACCACACGGCTGCTCTGCCAGGAGAAGGTTGGTTCCCCCCACACAGCAGCAGGGAGCTGGGGGTGTCCTGCCCCACGTGTCAGTCTGACCCACACGAGCTGTGGTTTGGTGCCCTCTGCTCCAAGCGCTGACGCCCACAACGTGCTTTAGTCAAGAGATCCCTCTTCACCCTGCTCTTCCCAGGGCACCCTCCAGGCTGCTGCGGCAGAACGGGAGCAGATCCAGACGTGGCTCCAGAGACAACGCTTCTGAAGGCAGCGCTCGAGCCTCCTCTTCCTCAGCAGCCCCCGTGTGTGGGGCACTGCCTGCAGGGAAGTCTCCCACCAGGGTCTGTCCCCCTTGTCAAAGGGCTCAAGGGGAGCATCACATCCCATCACAGCGCTCCGAGCGCGAGGAGGGGAGCAGCACGGCTCCTGCTTCCCAACTCCGGCCTTCCCAGGAGATGCGAGGAGAGGAGGGACATGACACTGGAAAGATTCCTCTGGTCAGTTCGGTCCTATGGGAGAGGGGATGAAGCTCCCCTCGGCCTTAAACCGAACCAAAGTCTACTGAATAGCTTGAACAGCAATGCCTCTTCTTCTGTAGCGTGATGCCAGTGCCCGCACAGGTACCG
>NW_009944313.1:0-215 GCF_000696875.1 Nestor notabilis | reverse complement strand
CAAAACCCCCCTCCCCCCCAAAAAACCCAATCCCAAAATGGACTCTGTGGAGCAGGGCCGTGGCCGGGCTGGTCCTACCCGATCTGGATCTGGCCAGAGTACATGGTGAGCAGCACCATGATGGCGAAGCCCGTGAGCAGCCCCGCGTTCTGGATGGCGAAGGTGATGAGGGCGCTGCCGTGGAGCTCGTCCTCCCGGCTCACCTCGTTCATCTC
>NW_009944312.1:11812-18130 GCF_000696875.1 Nestor notabilis | reverse complement strand
ACTGCTGTAGCTGAACCCAGGACAGTGTCCAATGCAACATGCTTCCAGCTCGTCCACAATCCAGCTCCCACAAGGTGGCAAGGCAGAGAACCAGCTGTTGTGAACTCTTCAGTTCCCTTTGAACTGCTGGCAATAGTCTGCACCTGTAACTAAGTGTAAAGAGGGATGGTATATATAACATAAGCACTCAGAATAGCCTCTTCCCTTTCCTATTGCATCAGTTTCACCTCTTTCCTAATAAAAAATGATACTAAATGCTAAACCATGCTGCTGTTAGGAGAACTGACCTTTGGTCTGGCTATGACAATGGTATTCCCAGCTTCCACATCTCTCTGTGGTTGCCTTTCAGACAAGAAAATACGGAGAATAAACAATTAAGCAAACTTCTATTTCAATTTTTCCCCCCTTTTGCTCTGCAAAAGTAAAAATTAGTAAGAATTAAACACAGAAGTACTTGGATGAAGCTCTGTATTTCCTCACAGAAACAGGTATTCCTCATTGTTGGAAATACAGATAATTTTGTTCATCTAGTAGGCAACCAGCGGTGTTATTTTTTAAAAATAAATCTCTTAGTACAAAAAAATAAATAGAAAATAAACCTTTTATCTACTGGTGACTATTTTCCACTAGTTCAACAGTACCAATTAGCCAAGTTCTTGTTTTGTTGTTGTAACTATTCCTCTGAGTACCTGTCAATGAGAAATTTATGCGATTCCATCAAAAATGAAAATGAGCTCTAAGAAGGTACTTTTTATAGCCTGAAGAACTGAACAGTTAATGCCACATTGATAGAAGGAATTCAAGCTCCCATTAAATTTCATTAGACTTCACCACCATGGCAAAATTAATCTTAAATGATACTACTACTATTACATACTATTACCATGACCAGCTTATTTCAGCAAGGCTACTATTATGTTTTCAGAGAAAAGCAGATGTCACACTGATACTTCTCTGAACACTCTGTATTTTCCCGTATGCTTCTGCCTTCATACACCACCAAACTGGATACATGAACAGTATTGATTTGTCTTCCACCAACTTACAGCAACATGATTATGCCAAGATGGATTTCTAAGCAAATCTGAACTTCTTTTAACATGTGTTGCTAATTCCTGCACACCGTTTTTTTCTCAGTGTCTCTTTAAGACCAGTATCAGGAGAATTGAAAAGAAAGATGGAATATGGAAATACAGAATAAGATTTCTTTCATTCTCCCTCTTGTAGCAGACATTTGAAATATTTCTGAATGGAAAAGGGATGTCAACTTACTAGCATTCTGCTAGAAGAAAGATAAAAGTAGACTACAGTCAAGCTTCTCCATAGAGAGCATTTTCTCAGGCTGAAATAAACAGAAACAAAAGCAAGAGCTGAGTATAAGTGCAGCTTCCCTTTAAGGAGAGGTCACAGGGGAACAATATGCTCTGGGACACCAACACATAGTACACTATGCTGGAAACCGCAGATTTGACTGAAAGCATCAGAACAGGCATCATTGTTCCAATGTCACAGATCTCTGTGCAATTAAGCACAAAGGAAAGAATAGGGCAAGGCTCAATTTTCAAATCAGCAGTGCTCCTGGGAAGCCTAGAAGAAATGTGACCTTGTAATGTCCCACAGATAGGCACCATTAACATAGTGATGCAAATTTCAGGTCAGTACTGGCTTTTCGAAAGAGTATCTTCTTCTGTGATTCTCAAATTGCCAAAGCTCAGAATAAATACATTAGTGTAGTCTCAGCCATAAAGCCAACAAATCAATGTACTTATTTTTACTGTCTCATTTGAAAACTCCCATGACAAATGGAATAACCTTTTTTCTCTTTTTTTCTACCTATGGACTGCAATAAATCAGAACTCATTTAACACTTAGATCACGGGTAATTCATCTACTTGGCATAACAAGTACCTAAATCTCAAGCATGTGCACTGAGATTTTGGTATTTTGAACATGACCAAAATGTCAAATGAACTCTTCCATATAATGTTAAATTACAAAATTGTTATTTTACTGATGTTGTTGAACTTTCAAAGTACCTTGCAAATCATTTCCCCTTCTGTCTTATGCTATTCCTACAAAACAATTATCTTGAACAATGAATAATCCCTTTTACAATGCTGCATTCTGCTGAGGTCAGCACACAAAAGCAGTTTAAAATTATTTACTGAATTCAGCTGAAATTGTGCTTGCTGCAGACTAGAAGCATGCAATACAACAACTTAGATGTGCTGTGGCACTTTGATAATGAGCACCAACAATCTGTCAGAGCCTGAGATGTGTCAGAAGTTTAGCCATCCCCATGACACAAAGATGCTCTCATCACACAAAACAAGACTGCAAGACCAATGTTGATAGTGTGATTTGGACTGTACAGTCAAAAAAATGTGTGTATTACCATACATGACTCATTTCTTAACTGTTTACCACCATTTCCTGAAGTTACTCATGTGAAGATAAAAGGGATTATTGTGATGTATCAGCATTCTCTATCAAGACTGCATCCCCATCAGGAAATGCCTCAGCAATTTTCCTCCCTCAGACCAACTCTAAAAATGTGTAATTTTTAGCCCCAGCATTTGTGTTTGAATGTCTGTGTTTCTCCTTTTTAGACAGCTTACAACAGAAACGTAAATTTTCAAGGTATCTTTTTTCTGTTCCTATGAACAAGCCATTATTTATATGGAAGGACTTAAGATTCTTTTTTTTTTTTGAAAATTAAATCCCCAGTTCTCACATTTGCACAACTAGAGAGCTTCCTCAGGAAGTTCTGAGAAGGATGAAAAAGACTCTTACTTGGTTTAAAACGTCAGTAAGGCTGCACCTACCAGTCTCACCCATTCATCCTCGCAGATGTGCTCATCTTCAACCTATTCTTGCCTCCTGGACAGTGTTTTCCAGAGTGATACTCCACCAAAGCCATCTCCTTTTTTTTCCCCCAACAGTAAGTCTGCTACCACTTGCATACCTGATGCTGAGGGGTCCCTCATTTAGCCATCTGAATCAAACCTGAGTTTGCTGACTGAGGCAGCATCAGGACTTCAGGGGAAGGCCCAGAGGATGTGGTCTTCTCTGCCATTAAAATGAGCGACAGAATTGCTCACAAGGTAAGCTTGTGAGCAAGCCTTGCTCTTAGAAAGTGATAACCTACTAGCTTACAAGCAGTCTGCGGTTTGCAGTATCACTGGATGTCTTTCTTGCTTTCAGAACCTTTCACTTCTGAGTAGCCTCTTCTCCTCTAAGAAACTGAAACCACTTAAGAAATAACAGCAAACAGCCAATGAAATGCAGGCTTAAAAAAATCGCTTGCAATTGCAAACTGAAACTTCTGTGCTCCAACCAAATGCTTACAAGGCCTTTCCGTCTACATCTTCTACATCCCATGGATAAATGTTGCTGTCTACAAACACTTGACAAAATTTTTGTGAAAATCTGTAGTACTCAGCAAAAATTGCTCCATTCTGTAGCTGGTGTTAAAACATTACTCCAGTACCACATGATTACGTATTAGCAAGAACCACCTCCACAGGACAAACCAGCCAGTGGCCTCACCAGCAAAAAGAATACTGGAGTATTTCATGTATGTATCAGTGAGGATCTGGGAGGAAAATCAGTAAGAGAGGTATGTCTTGCAATATACAAAGCCACAGGTATCTTCATTTTTTTCATTTAATCATACGGAGAATACTTGCTCCCAAGCATATATCTGTACTTTAAATATATCACAAGCCTAACTGAGCTTTAACTATTGTTCAATTATTGTTTACCAGTGAAAGAAGATACCATAACCCTCTCAGTTTGTCTTACCTCTTACCTCATATTCACAGACAGCTCTGCTCACTACCACCACAGGAGTTTGCATCATCACTGGATAAATTATTTCATGTCCTCATCAAATTTTTAATGTATCTGTGTTTTGAATATTCTTCAAATATGTAAGAAGTAGCTCCAGGAAGAATCACTTTTTGAGAATTCAAGTTCAAAGTAAATCACTATGCAGAACTTGAAGCAGAAAAAGAATCTATTTACTTCCCTAAAACACTCAGAACAAAAAAAAACCTATAATATATTACAATAAAATAATAATTAACATGAGGATTTTAAGAGCTTAAAAAATTCCATACATCTTCTTTACTTGGAATGAATTAAGCTACAGAATTTACCTATACAAAAATGTTTGATAACTTACGTATAAATACCTATTTCACAAGCTCCTGTTTATTTCCAATTACCAAATTATGTCTTCTTAGTCTTATATCAAAACCTTGAGCCTTGACAAAAACTCTGAAAGCACAACTGAGTGTTTCAGGAACCACTACACTTTCATCACCTGCACTGAAGATCAGGGCATGCATTCTCTAAAACCTGGAGACCTGGGTTGATCTCCAACACATATGCAGACACTGTACCCCTGAGCCTGGTCTATCCCTCAAGTTAGCCGTAACTCACTATTTCTTCAGGCTCTGTAGTCACTATGAGTGACACTACATGATCATCCTCCTGTCCTTCCCTTTTCACACCTTCCTATTCAGGCAGATCCACACTGCATACTTGCCCTCACACAACTATGCATGTGTTGGCTGGGTACTGACTTGACTCCTAACCTCCAGACCTCTGCCAAAAGAAGCCATTTCAACAGAAGTGGCAATTTTTTCTTCTATAGTTTGTTTTACTTTTATGGGCTTCATAGTGGCTTTAATCACAATGGTATTGTTAATACAGCAATCACATGTATTTGCCAGGGTCATATACCAATATTTCCATATTGGTCCAGTGGCCCTCATTTAGCTAGAGCCTTCCTTTCCCACTGCCACTAAACACTCTATGGGCAGAGTCTCTGACATGCAGAGCTCATTTTGTGAAATTCACCTGGAGCTCACTTCCTCCATTCAGTGCAGAACTGAGTTGCTATCTGACAATTTTGTAAAACTACTCCACTGGGATCAAGATATCCCCCAGAGCAAGGTTAGTCATCTCTGCAGTTTTGTACGTGGGAAAACAACTCACAAAGAAGAACTGAAGGACGTGAGATTTAATACAAACTTTATAGGGGACTCAAAAATAATTTTCTTGACAGTCTTAAGAATTGGTTACAGAAGTTTCACGTACAGCTGTTGTGAACATAAATAGTTAAAAACATATTATGCAATGGAAAAGATGTGTAGTGCTTAATTAACACATCCATTATCCATGTTTTGGATACTGTCTCTCACAGTATCCTCCTAGACAAAATGTCCAGCATACAGCTAGACAAGTCCGTAATATGTTGGGTAAACAACTGGTTGACAGGTCAGGCTCAAAGAGTTACAGTAAATGGATGCGCTGGTGGCAAGTCACCAGTGGGGTTTGCGAGGGCTCAATTTTATGGCCAGTACTTTTTAAAGTTTCTCTAAGTGATCTGGACAGAGGAATCAAACGTACATTAATTAAGTTTGCCAATGATACTAAATTATTATGAGCGGGAGACTACCTCGAGGGTAGAGAGGCCTTACAGAGAGATCTGGATAGACTAGAGATGGGCAATCAGCAACCATAAGAAATTTAACAAGAGCGAGTGCGGGAATCTATGGTAATCCTGGTTATACATACAAGATGCCGGAGAGCAGCCCGTGGAGAGATCTGGGGGTTTGGGTTGATGGCAAGTTGAATATGAGTCAATGGCATGCCCTGGCAGCTGAAGAGGCCAACTGTGTCCTGGGGTGCATCCAGCACAGCATCGCTAGCTGGTTGAGGGATGTGACTGTCCCACTCTGCACTGCCCTGGTGCAGCCCCACCTGGAGTACTGGGTGCAGTTGGGGGTGCCTTGCTATAAGAAGGCCACAAACCACTGAAGTGGACACACTTGGTCCTTGAACACACTTCAGTGGATCAAGGAGGGTGACCAGGGTGGTGAAAGGCCTCAAGGCCAAGACTGATGAGAAGTGGCTGAGGTCACTTACTGGGAAGGATGTTATCCCAACACCAACAATGGAAAGAAAAGGCCATATACTTACCACCATACAATTGAGTTCATTGGCTGTTTTCTCCCAAAATTAAATCCCCTTGAGGTACACATTGGACTTCCCCATCCTCCCACATTACCCACCAAGTATAGCCAGGTCCCTGAGCAAAAGCAACCCCACAAGTGGGTTTGCCTTTACCTGAAGTAGGAATAACCCAGACTGTCTTCCCCAACAAATTCTTTATGTGCACCACAGGAACTTTATGCCCCTCTACAGTACATTAAAGTTCTGACTGGGCTGGGCCAGCCCTGTTGGCAGATCCCCTCGTGTTGACCAACCAGGTGGCTTTTGGTAAATGTGTATCCCAGTGTTTGAAAG
>NW_009944312.1:11154-11637 GCF_000696875.1 Nestor notabilis | reverse complement strand
GTAGGGAAACCTTTCCTTCACAGCTGCCAAGATCCACCTCCAAAGGCTGAGGGCTTGCTTCTCTTTTGCAATCGCTTTGTCAGTTCCTCCTTCCCTAGCAAGTGATCCCAGCTGCTTGGCTTCCCTACCTTCTAGTTCATGATCATCAGCCCCATTGTCCCAGCATCGCAGCAACCAGGTGATGATGTGCTCCCCTGAAAGACAGGGGAAATCTTTTCGCATATTCCGCAATTCGGTCGAGGTCCAGGGTCGAGAAGTCACCTCTTTTTCTTCTTCCTCTTCATCTGATCCACATAGTAGTAACTCTTCGGATGCTGTCCCCTCATCTTTCTTCACTTCATGGGTTGCTGTTCGTGCCTCTTGTTTGCTTTTCCCCTGGCTTACAGGGGCAATCGATACTGTCACGAATTGGCCATGTGGTTTACCTGCAGTATCTATCACTGTGGTTGGAGGGGCTGGCGGGCCTCACCACAAGGGTGGTGG
>NW_009944312.1:5127-11117 GCF_000696875.1 Nestor notabilis | reverse complement strand
TGTGCTTGTCACTGGGGTTGGTGTAGCTGCTGTACTTGGAGTTGGAGTAGCTGCATGACGTGCTGTGGTATGGAATACTCCTTTGGCCAGTTTGGGTCAGGTGTCCTGTCTCTGCTTCCTCCTGGCTTCCCCTCCTCCCTGGCAGAGCATGAGACTGAGAAAGTCCTTGGTCAGAGTAAACATTACTGAGCAACAACTAAAACATCGGTGTTATCAGCGTTGTTCCCAGGCTGAAAGTCAAAAACACAGCACTCCACCAGCTACTAAGGAGAAAAAATGACTGCTGTAGCTGAACCCAGGACATTACTCTATGGAGGAATTCACTTCATTGATTTTGAAATCTTGCCATTTTACTTAGTATTTTTCTAAAAGCTACAGAGCCTGGAGGCAAATGATTACTTGAAAATGTCTACTTCATGAACTTTGCAGGTAAGCATATGGCTGTTGAACTTGTTGGAAGGTTTGGAAACATGAACATCCAAAGCTTCAAATCAAGAACAATACAAAACCAGTCCAGAAGTATTTTGTTAAAACTCATGCTTTTAATCCAGCCTCTCAGTATCATATTGGTCCACCTCATGATTTTTAAGTGTTCACAGCTGACTATGCTGTGTATCAAAATAGTACTGCTGTCTCATTAAACTACCATAATTTGCAACTTGGATATGCAACATAAAATATTAACAACCACTTCAAAAGCCACTTTCATTCTGTAATTTGTAACAGATAATGCTCTGCTTAAGTCTGCTCCAAAAAGCTGCTAGTATCCACATTTCCCCCTTTTGTTTGTGTTTGCAGTAAACACATACAATGGAAGCACCATTTTTTTATATTTTGCACTGGTGATGTTGGCAGTAGCTTGTCATCTTCTCTGACCTACTACTTCGTTCTAAAGTGTGCAAAAAGAGATACTGCAGATTACCAGAGGTGGGATGTATACATTTAAGTATCGACTATGGACACATACACAAAAGCATGTATCTCCTTTTTCTGAGAATAATGTGCTCAAGCTCATGACTGTGAGTGCTTGATACATAATCATATACAGATCTGTGAGTAGGGGATGCACTGCAGTAATTTCACTGCTAGCACCACAAGGACAAGTAAAGCAAAGGAACATGAAATGAAAAAGGCTTGCATGTCTACCGGGACACTCTAATTGGATTCAAGAATTTTAAATCCATCTTCAAATGCGGAGAAGCAGGGAATGACTCACCAGCCTTTCCACAGAGCATGCGGAGGTGAAATCAGCAGGGAAGATGAGGGTTACGTGGGCAGAACTGCTAAAAAACAAACACATTTGTAGTGTAAAAAAGCAAGTACAAGTGATGTACTTATACGGCTCTTAAGAGCTTCACAGTCCCTGCGAGAAGACCAGGACCATAACAGAGGAAGAGTAATTGCCACATCCAGCATCACCCCAAAAGCAGCAAACTGCCAAGGCATCTGACAATATGAAAAGCTGGGTGAGTCTCAGCTGCATAGCTACTTTTCATGATGTCACTCAAGCAATCGAGCTGGTAAAATATGCATACCAAGTTAGCATTGTATACAGGAAGTGTCTGGGAAGGTGTATAAAGGAAGTGTCTGTCACATTCTGGTTTTGTCCTAAGAGCAGCAAGGACACACGTAGAGGAGTGGGTGTATATGTAGGATGACACTGGGACACATCTATCTGCCTTACAGTTATTTGCAGCATGAGCTATAGCCGTCTGAGGACAAGGCAATATCTGTGCTGTTACCTAGGCACATGCCCCCCTGGACCTGTGCTAAGTGCAGCCCCCTTGAACACTCCACTGGAAATATACAGCACAGGTTATATTCAGATTGCGGTACTCTGCTTGGACAATTCTGTGCAATGATTAGCTCATATTAAAGAACAAAGATTATTACTTGCAATGATGCTCTGCAATGCCATCAAGTCTTATGTGACAAAAATTATAATAGACCTAGAAAACACAAGTAAACAGAAGGAATAGTGCTCTCATGAAGACTATCTGCATAAGCACAGATAAGCATCCTTTCTGCAGCATGACAGTGAAGTAGACCATGAAGTTGATATTTGATTTAGAAAGATTTAAAGAAAAAACCCAAAACTACCCAGTTTACATGAATGCACTGTGTAACAAAAAGGGCTTTCTGAAAAATGTGAAGATCCACGCAGCCTAGAAATTTTTTATATCTAGATGCCCCTAGCATGTAAGACTGCAAAGATCACAAAGACTATACAGAACCAGAGAAACCTATAATGACACATAGAGTAAAATAGTGTATTTGCTGAGGTTACCCTTATACACCATATCCTCTTACTACAGGGATACAAATGTCCCATCACATAATGAAATGGACTTACGAGAACTGTTAATCATTTTTTCACCCCACCCATCAGGCTTCAATGCATGCTGAGCTCTGGTTGCCAGTATCATCAATAGCAAATACAGGCTAAACCAAACACAATACATGTAATTGATCCATGCAAAGTATTGCCTACTTATATATTTTATTGGCATGACCATGCCATTCTATTCTCATGTCTCAATGAAAGCACAGAAGCCACACAATTAAAACTTAATAAAATATTAAGTGCAAGGAGCACAGATATGAAAGCTAACAGATCAAGAACAGCAGTGTGGCTCTAACACTACTCAGGGAATTGGCAGTAGGAGTGTGTCTTTTAATCCTTTTGGGGCACTACAGCAAACTGGTAACAGGTTTGTAAAATGGGAGGTTAATTTATTTTTTCCTTCAACTTCTTCTGCAGCTTTGAATGCTGATAGTGTGTTAAAAAAAGTAACAATTTTTTTTTTCTCCCAAATTTCTGCTTGTTTTGGTCTCAAAATTATTTGTAATGTACCACTTGGACCCTGCAGGCATTAGAATTTCTGACATTAAAAATCATTTTATCTTCTTCAGTTTTTTAATACAAATCATGATCCAGAAAGAAAAGGCTCCCAAAAATTGCATGGTCAAAATACAGAACACTAACTTTGTTCAAACTGCTCTCTGACCAGTGGTCTTTCAAATTTTTTGAAATCCAAGAATCCAGTTCAAATATCAGTAACAATATACTTGCAGGAAGGTACAATGGTTAAAATTGCACAGACTGGCACTGCTTCACTTACATACTAGCAATAGGACTTCTGCACTTAAACCACTTGGGCAGCATAGACATGGAAGAAATATTCCCACAGTCTTGCTACAGCTCCATTACTGTTGAGTGGTCACAGTCCTCCTGATTGTGTAGGGCAAGATGGGCACAAAAGGCTACATACCAAGGAATGGTTTCTTCCTTTCATTGTAGCAAATACTGTAAACCACAGCCTCACTTCCTAGGGTTTCTACAAGCCCCACAGCTGACAGACACATCTAGGGGTGCTCTGAGGAATCTTTCACACTTCCGCCAAGCACACACTTCCTCACGCTAGCTGACTTAGCTTTTGTATGAATAAAATAGAAGACACCCTAAAGTGCCCTTTGTCTCTGATTTCAAACCTGAAAGTCACATTCATACATCTCAGGGCCAAGCCTGCTCCACCTATTCATTTAGCAAGTTAAGAAAATCGACACAAAAAAGCAACTTCAAGAAGCACCCCTGTGGAAAAAACTACCCTCAGTGTCTTGAACAAACCGACAGCTAAATAGAAGGTACACCAATCTGTTTAAAAACAGCATGGTTCTCACCACATATATTAACAAAACTTTAAATTCCTCGATAGATTGAAGTATTATTCATGAGAAGTGGTGCTTATTACAATTTGTCACGCTTTGTGAGAACTTAGGGAAACAGTAGCCAGACAGTATAAATTTTAAAAAGATGATGAATTATCATAGAACAGTTTCAGTTGGAAAGGACCTTAAAGATCATCTAGTTCTAACCCCTTGAACACCTTCTGCTAGACCTTGGCCATTTCTGTGCAAACACTCTCATTCCAATGGAAGGATGGGGCTTAGGCTGCTGTCCTCAGATTCCTTTCCAAAGAAAATCAATTCAGTTGAAAAGCTGTTCTACTGGCAGAAAAAAATCCACCCATTGAAGAGTTATACTTGTAAAACTGCAGCACTTAAAATTCAGCCCTTAGATTATGATGCCGTAACCTTCCAAGACAAACAAGCTCTAAGTGACTCACCCAGAAAGACAAACACTATTTTTGATATTTATACCTTATGAATTATTAACTGGCTTGCTGTATCTAGATTGATTTTGCATGAAAATGAATTTTTGGCACATACGTTGAAGACTTAAAATTGTGCAGACTGGAAAAGAACTCCAAATAATTGGCTAGTGCTGCTGAAAAGAGCAAGTCCTGTAGTTTTCGGAAAGTCATAAAAAATTAACTCAATTTTCATGAGTTTTATTGTGGTGGCACTCTTCCCCACAGAAGCAGAACAGAAGTGATGTCCAGTGCTCAAGAAAACTTAAAAATGGAAAATAAATTTTGTCCTCAGTGTTCCTGTACAACTCTAACTAAATTTCTTAACACAAAAGGTGGAAAACAAACTCTATTTCAAGATGTTTAGATAAATTATTTTCACATTTAAAAGCTTTTGCAGCCTATAACTGAAATTTAGGCAACAAAAAAATAATAACTGAGAAATAAATAAATTACACAAATTATTAAAAAATCAAACTGAATTCACAAAAAGATGAAGGCAGCAGAAGAGGGTGTAAACATTTTAACAGTGTAAAGTGATTTTCTGACATCCGAGTAGGGGGAAAAGTGGGGGGAGACAACATTTTGCTCCATTTTAGAACTTCTGCTTACAACGGATTCAGTATAGTATCCCCATTTGAGAAAGTGATAACAAACCCAAGGAACATATGACCAAAACAGAGCCCAATGGAAATTACATCAATATGATACCCGCTGTTTTGCTGACAACGAACCCAGCTAGTGGCACCTATCTATTCTGAAATAGATGTGGGTTCACTTCACCAGCCCTCATCTGGTGACAGGCCAGTTAGTCAAACCAGTGGTTGAACTGTTCATTCTTTCAGGAGACTTTCTCTGCCATCACACCAAACTGCCAGTACAGGCTGTCAATAGCAGGGTTACATTGCTGCTGCCTCAGCAGCACCTTTGCTGGGATGATATAACACCCTTTCTTTGGTGGGGGAACAGTGATGGGGAAAGGAGGCAAGCGCAGACTGCTGCCCCTCAGTGTGCACCTATTTCAGGTTACATAATAGAAACATTTTTAAATGTTATTTACTCATATAGATACAGCCTCCATCATGGGCACAAGATCATCATCAGTATCACACCAATTACAACTACACATCTGTGAATCATTCTGTCCAGAACTGCCCCAGTGCTTTCAATCCACAAACAAATGACATTATGCTGAACTTCAAACAGACACTTCTTACTTACGATTTTCTCCCATGCAGGTCTATAAAGCCTCTATAAGGGGAAAGCTTGTGAAAAATGTTAGCACAGTAAATATGAATTTACATCTTTCTTCTCCAGTTCAGGAGAAGAAGAAAGTTATTTCAATTCCTATCACTTCTGTGACAGGTTGGATGGATTCCTATGACATGTGTTATAACCTCAGGTTTAAAAAAAACTACTATTTTGCCTGAAGATTAAGCGCAGGATTAGATAAGCACTGAAGGCTAGATAATTCTGCTGAGGCAAAGATCATCACAATAGTATCATGCTGTAGCTCAATTTTCTTTTGTCTGCATACCTCAAGATGACCTCAAGAGAGGATCAGCACCATCATTGTCCATCAGGGACCACTAAGTGAAAAGAAAATAAGTACCAGAGTCACAGAAATTGCCAGAAAGCTGCACAAAGCAAGACTTTTTAGTTCCAGAAGAAAAGGTTGTTGTAAATGTGCTTCAGCTACCCCTGTAGGTACCACAGACCTCCACTGAGAAGAGGGTCATGGGCTTGCTTCATCAAGGCACTTCCCACTAAATGCTGTCAGTTCTCAATTTCTCTTCAGATGTACTCACAGAGTGACAACAGTTCCTTGTGGCCTGCAAA
>NW_009944312.1:3044-5096 GCF_000696875.1 Nestor notabilis | reverse complement strand
TTCCCTTCTGTTGAAGTTTGAAAGGTCAAAGACTTCTCTGACACACTAGTAGGTCATAACAGTGTTCAAGCTTCGTGACCCTTCTTTCTTGACAACAAATGTGTAAGACAACCCCAGCACCTCCCTTACGTTTGCTCTTGACAGCTACAAAAAACTACAGAATCTTCTGCACAGTAACCTCTGCAAAACCTGCATCGGTTAAACCTGTTTATGCTGCTTTAGCACTTTTATGAAGCATGCCATCGTCAGTATGCTTATGGCCCAAGGGCACATTTAAATGTTAAAGATGCTGTTTTGCATGAACGACCAAGAGCGGCCAGTTCTTTTTTGCTGTGTAATACGTTCAGTGAAAATAGAAGTCAAGACATAAAACAAAGTGTGATGCAGGCAGTGTTTTGAGCATACCATCGACAGTTATTCTTTGCCTCCACAGATAACTGTGCAAAAAATTGCAGATGCACGCCAAACAGTGTTCCATCTTTATATATACATACATAAAACCGGAAACTGCATATACTAGGTGGATACTGCACTGACAGATGCTTGAGAAATCCCCCACAAAAAAACCCTCAGTATCTTTTTGTAAACAAAGCAGCAGTTCCATCAGTTAAGTTTAGTAACAGGGTTAGAAATCGGAGCAGACTGTTCAAGCCATCAACAACTCAGAAGGGTTACACATAATTCAACTAAAGGGCAATTAAGATTAAGGTCAATTTTTCACCCTTTCAATTATGTAATGTCAATAAAAGGACACAGGGGAATGATGTCAAATGTAAATACAGTATCTGGCAAGCAAGCTGAGTGCACAAACAGAAGGAATTTCCCTACCTGCTATGGAAATAATCCCCTCCATAGCTAAGGTTTTTTTCTAAAACCAGTCTTTACTCCCAGATAAAAAATTTGCTTCCATTCCTTCATCTTAAAATATACCACTGCACACTGAGAGAAACCAACAGATAGTGGTACATGGCTCTTAGAAAGTGGTTTCTAACAGCCAGTTTGGGCACTATCAGAGCCACACCACCTTGCCAACAGCTCTCCTTCCTCTTTCCTTTACCTGCTCACAAGTTTCCACACAATACGAGGAGGGAGCTAAGTCCAACATGCCCTTTCAGTATGGAAGTAAATAATAGTAACAACTGATTTGTTGCAGTTTTAGAGTTTAGCAAGTGTAGAAAACGTGTATAAAAGAGGATTGCTTCACCTATTCCAGTGATAAATATTTTACAAACTTCTGGCCAAGGAATTTAAAAACATTCAGCCAGATGAACCACAATACAAAAATACTCATATACCCACCTATTTAAAATGAACTGCTCACAAGTTTACAGTGACGCACATACTCAGAAGGTTTGCTGGATCCATGCTGGATCCATGTCTGTTTATTAACAGACACTCTTCCAAGACATTTTCAAAACAGGTAATCAATGTTTTCAAACTCTGCCTCTATCCTCATGTGCTCTTTTTTCCAAATGAACCTATGCAGACAGATTTGAATCAATGCAGAACCCCAGTGAAATCCACAGGATTTTGTGGTATGTGGGTAATAGCATAGCAAGGCAGGAGACTCATTTGCTTTTTGTTAAACACTAAGGTCATAGAATCATAGAATCATAGCATGGTTTGTGTTCGAAGTGACCAATATCATATAGTGATGTCATATATATGATATCATAGAATATCATATAGTTCCAACCCCACTCCCAAAGGCAGGGACACAGGCTGCATTGTTAAAGAAACCATGGTATTTTACACCTTAAAATCAAGGCATGTAACAAGCTATTGACAACTATGAGAGGAGTGGAAGTCGTTTCTTCATCTGTTTCTTTCAGTAATAAAAGTGTTTCTCTAGAAAACTGTATAAATGGGTGACTTCTGTCTTGGTATTAGGAGAAATAAAATCATGCACTATTATAAAAGCAAAATACACTGGTAGAAAATAAATTACAGGCTTTTTGGTTCAAATCGCCTCATTTGGACTGCTATTTAAATGCCAGTCATGCTTATTCACTGGTTCCCAGGGGAACATCGGATGTGGTCATTCCCAGCATT
>NW_009944312.1:0-3013 GCF_000696875.1 Nestor notabilis | reverse complement strand
CTTTCCCTATAAAATTACTACTTTCTGAAAGCTTAGTTTTGACTGTGCCTCACAAGAGCCATATTATGCAATGAGTTCAGTCATGTGGAAACAAAGCTTGTGCTATTTTAAAACAGCTCTGTTCAGAAGCCCCAGACTGTCAAATCTGTATAACCCAAACTGATTCTGGTGGGTTCAAATCTGTACACAAACCTGTAAGGAAGCTATCATCTCTCAGTGACACTGGCACAGCACTAATGGCAGAGGAGTTTGCATGCCTAAATGAAAAGGGACCATTTGGTAGCACAGCACTTAGTTGTCTGTTTCTGGAAAAGCACTCTTCAGAGCAATCTCCTTAGCTCTAGGATGTCTGACAGATCTGCAGCAGCACAGTTAACATTCAAATAGCGTTACTTGTCCTTCTTAGGTGCTCTGTGGGTAATAGCAGTAAATGAATGATCTAAGCTGCCCCATAGTTGTCAATCTAACATCTTGTAATTCTGCATGAATGTCATGACTTCCTGACTCACCCTCCTTTTACAAACTCAGGAATATTTCCTTCTAAACTTCATGATGCTCCACAGAGGCAAAACCATTGAAGTTTTTCTGAATGACAAACGGGTGAACGCTCCATTCATTCTAGAGTGAAGTTTCCTCCTGTTTTTCAGCGACTCACTGCTGTTGCAGCTGGCACACAGAATTTGACAGGCTTTAAGTTCTTTAGCATGGCTTCTAGTGAAAAATGGAATGGCAGTATTTCATGCAGGTAAGTCTGACATTTTACAAGTCAAAAAATGATGAATGAAATTACAATGCTTACATTGTGTAAAACAATCCAGACCCATAAGTCACATAATTTTAAGTTGTGCTATGGAATGCAGACTTCTAGATGGGGGCGGGAAAAAAGCCCACCACAAAAAAAAAAAAAAACAAAAAAAAAAAACCAAACCAACCTGACTTTTTATAACATTTAAATTGTGCCACAAATCTTTACACTTCTATTTGGGACTGTATTTTGTATAAATAATATTGTATGCTCATAACATGGATCATCAGAACGGTTGCAGTTGGAAGGGACCTTACAACGACCTGGTTCCAACCCCCTTGGAATGGGCAGAGACAGCTTTCACTAGACCAGGTTGCTCAATGCCCAACCCAACCTGGCCTTGAACACTTCCAGAGATGAGGCATACAACTGTGTGTCCCAACAACGAGGCATCCATTGTAAACTGTGATTAAGGAGTATTAAGGTTACAACAAGCACTTTAGCATTAAAGATAGAAATTAAACCAGATATTTCAAGACTTCACAATGCTAAACTGGGTTAAAAGGCTAAGCAACCTGCAAAATAAGTTGAAATTGTTCCTAGTATGACTTAGGACTCTATTATGACAGTGCATCATACACAAGTTCTTACATGAATAAGAACCAAAGGAGTAATTCAGAATTTTTAAAACGTCCAATTTGTTTAGTCCTATCTGGGAAGCTTCATTCATACTGGGAATATCAATCCATGTTTCGCCTAAAGATTAATCCCTAGGCAATAGGATTACTCCCTAGAGCAAGGTCAGCACAACTAAGTCCTGGATTTCTCACTCATACTGAAAACAAGCCAATAAACAGATCAGCCTTGCAACATACTTGTGACTCATTCTCATACATGAACGTGTCTTCATGGCCTGCCTACAAACACTGTGCTAAAGTCAACGCTGGGCCCAAAAATCCCTGGGTCATCTGATGCCAGGCTGCTAATCTGGCATCAGGAACTTCGTCTTTTGGTTCAGACAGTTAAAAATCTTCCTTCCTTCTAAATTACAGTATTGTTGACGATCACTGCAAGAGTGTCATCTGAAGGACAGAACAGCATGCGCAGACCTTTCACACCATGCTCCCCCTAAAAAAATTACTTACCTTTGCTGCTGCAGACACATACTCATTAGCTTACAATAATGGAGAACTTAGACTTCTACTATCAAAAAGTGAACTTCATCTTGTCT
Organism: Nestor notabilis; assembly: GCF_000696875.1. Taxonomy (NCBI): domain Eukaryota; kingdom Metazoa; phylum Chordata; class Aves; order Psittaciformes; family Psittacidae; genus Nestor; species Nestor notabilis. Next base: position 1,037 of record NW_009944312.1, on the reverse strand, counting down.
GCTTAAGTGGATGACGCAGACACTGTACTTCTTATTTCTGGTACCAGAACTCAGCGCAGCAATTACGATTCCTAGGCTTCCGATAGCACTGTTGGTAGCAAGGGGAGAAATAACCAAGTAGCAGCAGCAGATGGGCGCTGCAGGATGAGCTCAGGCACCCTTAACTGCTCCTTACCACATCTGTCATGAGGGCAGCAGGTTTCTTGTGATGCTTATTTTACCAATGATGCAGCACAATGTACTGTGGAAGGTGAGACACAATGTCATTCGATGCCTGCATGGGCCACGCAGGACTTGACATACCCCACTGCATTCAGAGTTGCAATGGGTATTGGTGCAATTGCAAGGCATTGAGAATCATAATTTGGACAAATTCTTGTACCAGGGATCATACTTTCAAGAACAGTTCCTCACAGTGCAAAAGAGATGAGATGAAAGAAATGAGTTGGACGAGAAAAGGAAAAACGGGTGTGGGAAAGTGTAACGGCAGCTGTCTCTTACATGCCTGAACCTACATACTGCTTACAGTGACCAGCGCTTACTGTTACCTGAAGGTGACTGCAGCAGCAATTAGTAGGAAATAATGGGGGATTTTGTATTGAGCTGCAAACTAACAAACAAACAAACAAAAAGAAGGCATATCACAACGGTTTTGATCTCAAACCTCTAAATCGAAAGAAATTCTTGAGTTCTATGAAACCGTTTTAGATTTATCCACAACGCACAGAGACTCAGAACCTGATACAGAAGCTGTGGCCTTACAGACTGTAACACACAGATTTTACATAATGAAACAACTCGAACACTGGTGAAACATCCACCCTGACCTTCCTGCAATATCACACCATGCCTAAAGCAACAGGAGCAAACATCATTATTCAGATTTCAGCCGTACTCTGGAACCAGAAGGGAAATAAAAAAAGAAAAGGAGGTCGTGTTTATTGCTGATTTACATAGTTAGACTAAGGAAATGCAGATGGGGACGCGGCGCACAGCCCTCGGTAAAGACGCGCAAGCCGACGGCGGGTGTCTGCCCC
>NW_009944311.1:0-2826 GCF_000696875.1 Nestor notabilis | reverse complement strand
TTTTTTTTTTTTCTTTTTTTTTTCCTGATGTCACATCTCTAATGCAAAAAGACTGAAGGAAATGCATCCGTTTTGTTTTTGTTTTTACTGATTAGAATTATAGCCTTATTTTCAGCTTCTGGCTTCAGTGTCCTGACCCTGCAGATACTGTGTTGTTACGTGTGTGCTCTGTGCCTTAGTTAATGAACACACATGTCTGTATCTGCAGGCTTTGAACCTGCAGTGCAGTGGAGATTTAGACAGTATAGAAGTTTGCTTTTGGAGTCTGAATAAATCATGAATGTAGGCTGGGAATCTTAAGTCAAGCAGAGTTTAAAGTGGATCTTCCCAGAAGGTTTTCTCACAGAAAATTCCCAAAGACATTAAAAGGATTTTTAAGTTAACATTAACTAAATCAATCTTTCATTGTTACTACATGAACTGGAATCCTAAACTTAAATCAAAAGTCAGCAGGTAAACTACAAGAGTCCTCCACTTTCTTTGTAATCTGTGAGGGAAGTATTGGCTTCATCGTTTCCGCTGGATCAGTCTTTTTCTGAGTTGTGCTAACACTGTAGAATCCTCTGTCTGTGCCTCTCTCCTAACCCACCCTTTCCTACTTGCTGACTTGGAGCTTTTCTCACTTGACAATGTTCACCTGGGTCCCCAGGGTACAAGATACCCTCCCCTTCTTCTGACTGTCTTTTTAAAGTAAGATAAAATACCAATGGGAAAAAAAAAAACCAAACCAAAAATGATAGTATTTATTACAGTTTGAACTATAGTCTTATGTGTTGCTGTGTTCAGACAAATGCATTTGATTTTCTCCATTTATTCAAGGATATCTGATAGGAGGGGATGTTCTGAGGTTATTGCATGGTCACATGGATGAATGTTTGACAGTCCCTTCGGGTGAACATGGAGAAGAACAAAGAAGGTAGGTTTCTAGCTTATAACAGAACAATAACAAATGTTCCTGAATTAATATTAAATGTCACTGATAGTACAGATCTTTGAAGGATATTGTGATGGGATGTATAAATCATAAGGAGTAATATTGTTGAGATGAACTTTGGACATGAGCCTCTGCCATTTTCTTTTTAGTATTGTTCAAGTCTGATTTCACTTACCAGGTGTAAAAGCAGTAGTGATTTTTGACAATTTACTGTCATCTCTCCTGACTTAAGAACACTGTGAATGAAATGTGTTGCTTTCTTTAGTGTTGTTTTCTTCTGTAATGACAACAAATTCCTCAGGACAGGGTATGTTAAGAATACTACCCAGTCCTTCAAGGCTGCTGATCTGGGTATTGATCTCAAGTGTACCTGTCATGGTAGTCTAGAACTTAAGTTATGGTTATTTTTTTGACTAAAAGAATCCTAGAATGGAAGTAGAGAAGTGATAACAGCTCATTATGGAGTTAACCAATAAATCCAATTGGTAACATTACTGGCACTGAATGTGGCATATCTCTGTGAAGTGATTACATGGATGAATCGAAGTCCTGTTTATTTGCTCTAATAAAATATACCCTAAGCTTTTTTTCAGTAGGGCAGTGTCAGATGATTTATTCCTACCTTCAGTCTGAAGACTGCTAAATGATGATGTTGATTTTGGGATAGCGTGTTTAATGCAGCATATTGGGTAGCTTCATTTCCATGACAAAAAAATATGCTATTCATACATTTCTGATTTAGTTTTCTTGGTTTGCAAATAGAAATTATTTTTTTTCCATTTTTTTCTTATTTGTAAAGATAAGAGCAAGACATTGGTAGCTCTCATAAAAATATAGCAAAAATCTTCTACGAATTTTTAAATATTAATGAGAAAAAATTTAGAGTTTTCTTATACAACTGCTAACTAATACTTCCTGGCTATTTCTCATTTTTAGAGAAGGGAGTAATTTTAAACACGGAAGATGCTTCAAATTGGTGAGACTTAAAATGTGAATGGTTTGTGTTTTAATTTTAGTTACTATGTGATAGATCCATTACAGTTTGAAGTTTTTTGCTGCTATTATTATCCTCACCCTTAAAATGATTAATTAAAAGATTAGATGATACATAAATAGACTCCTATAGTGTTTGCTCTTACTTCAGTCTAAATCCTCCAAAATTTCTTTTAAAAACTGTAGTTGAAGTGTAATTCCAGATTTACAGGAAGATCAATGTCCTGGGTTCAGCTACAGCAGTCATTTTTCTCCTTCTTAGTAGCTGGTGCAGTGCTGTGGTTTTGACTTTCAGTCTGGGAACAACGCTGATAACACCGATGTTTTTAGTTGTTGCTCAGTAATGTTTACTCTGACCAAGGACTTTCTCAGTCTCATGCTCTGCCAGGGAGGAGGGGAAGCCAGGAGGAAGCAGAGGCAGGACACCTGACCCAAACTGGCCAAAGGGCTATTCCATACCACAGCACGTCATGCCCAGTATAGAAACTGGGGGGAGTTACCCGGAAGGCCCAGATCGCTGCTCGGGTCGGGCTGGGTATCGGTCGGCGGGTGGTGAGCGGTTGTGTCCTCTCCCCTTGTTATTCCTCTTATCATTATTATTGGTAGCAGTAGTGGTTTGTATTATACCTTAGTTACTGGAGTGCTGTTATCTCAACCCGTGGGAGTTACATTCCTCTGATTCTCTGCCCCATTCCTCTGGGAGCGGGGGGAGGAAGAAGGCAGGGAGTGAGTGAATGGCTGCATGATTCCGAGTTGCCGGCTCGGCTTAAACCACAACAGTTCTTTGTGGTGCCCAACATGGGACGATACAGCGGAAGAAGTTTTTGAGAAAGGAGGAAGATTAATCCAGATCCTGGTGAAGGCCGGTTTTACCATAAAATGGAGTAAGGTCAAGGGAC
>NW_009944310.1:68501-69119 GCF_000696875.1 Nestor notabilis | reverse complement strand
TATTTATATTTCCAAATAAAGAATAACATGCCAGGAGCTCAGCTGGGGTCTGACTTTGCCCCTGCCCCAGCTGTGTAGGACTCATCATGCGATGCTTCCTGGGAAGTGTCCCGCAGAGGTGGAAAAATGCAAATGATAAAGACGAAGTCATTAGTGGAAAATCCTATTTAAACCTTTGTTGCCACCACTCTGTGTTTACTCACTGAGCAAAAAAGCATTCTTCCGTTTTCCGATGGAAGCACCGGACTGTGAGCAACTCTTCTGGCATTATCTGTTCCATGTAAAGCCTTTGAGACCTGTTGCCTTCTCCCCTTGGGGGTGTTCATGGTGATTCCCTCTGCACGGTGGCTGCAGGTTGAGCTGAGAGATACCTGTTGTGGTTTAACCCCAGCCAGTAACTCAGCACCAGCAGCCACTTGCTCACCCCCTGCTTTCTCCTTACCTGGGCTGGATGAGGAGAGAATCAAAAGAATGTAAACCCAGGGGCTGAGATAAGAACAGTTTGAAGTACAGCATAATACTGCTACCACTAATAATAATGATAAGAGAAATAACAACGGGAGAGGATACGATTGCTCACCACCCACCAACTGATACCCAGCTGGCACCAAGCGGTGA
>NW_009944310.1:65208-68057 GCF_000696875.1 Nestor notabilis | reverse complement strand
CACTAACCAGCAGCAATGCCTAATCCAATTGCTCAGCACCCACTGACCGATGCCCAGCCTGACCTGAGCAGCGATCTGGTCCCTTCTGGATGAGTCCCCCCAGTTTCTGTACTGGGCATGACGGGCTGTGGTATGGAATACCCCTTTGGATAGTGTGGGTTAGGTGTCCTTTCTCTGCTTCCTGCCAGCTTCTTGTGCCCCCCCCCTCAGTGGCAGAGCACGAGAGACTGATCAGTCCTTGATGAGGGTAAGTGCTACTGAGAACAACTAAACCATCGGTGTGTTGTCAGCATTATTCTCAGATAAAGCCAGAACACAGCAGTGCACCAGCTACTAGGGAGAGAGTTAACTCTGTCTCAGCTGAAACCAGGACAGTACCCCAGCAAATACCATAGGAAAGCGGGACCTGCTGGTGCCTCTGCCCAGCCTGGGGTCTGCAACAGGAGGGTGCTCATCTGTCCCACTATCCTTGTTTTCATAACGACCCAGATTTGATGCTGGAGCATGTGTGTGAAATAATCTGTAGATTTCATGTCTGAGGGGAGTGAAACATTTTTCCTGTGAAGCAGCTCTGCTTCACAGAGCATCTCACACGTATGTGTCTTTGGGCCTCTCTTATGCAGCTCAAATAGGAAAAGATAAATAGATTTGCTCATAGGTTAATTTTTTTTTTGCATCTCACCATTGCCAGCTTAAGCCTCTTTTTAGTTACCAAGACTTTTTTGACACCCGAACGTCTCATCCCTCCCAGGACCATCATGGTGCCTCCTTGCATGGTTCGCACCCCATGGGGACCTTTGTATCGCCAGCAGCAGGGCTGAGCTTTGGAGATGCACACAGAAGAGAGCTCATGCTGCCTGGAAAACCAAGGATGGGGAGTGAGGGTATGATCAAAACCTGTGGAACCACATGTGGCTCAGAGCGAGCAAACAGGGCAAACTCTTTGTCTCCAAGTACAAGGGCCAGCAGGCATCAACTTCAAACAACCCCTGGGAGGTGGTTCCAGATGACTCCTCGTTGCTGTGGGTGCTCAAAGTTATATGAGCTCAAAAACTGGACAAATTCACCTTGGGATGCTGGGCAAGAGAGATCTTTGGCCTAAGCAAGTATCACAGGGCTTATATTTTAAGAAGGCCTTATGCTGAAACCAGCTGTGCTTCCCTGAATCCTACTCTGGAGAGGCAAGCTGTGCCTTCAGTGATGTGCAGCTTCCCAGGCAAGCCCAGGGATAACAATAGGTGCGTTTGTGGTGCTTCAGCAATGCTCTGCAGTCGTGGTGGGGTCTCTTCAAAGCTTGGGCTGTCCCTGGCACATCCATCCCAACAAGATTTCATTGAGGATACTGATGCTGGGTTCAAAAGCATAGTGTAGAGGTCTTGCATAGTGCTTTTTGTTTGGAGTTCCAGTAGTTCTGTCCTGGAAAAGATTGTATGAAAGTAAGTTCAGAGACTTGCTGTGGCTTGAATTGGGTTGATGGCAGAGCTGGACTTTCATACCTCCTGCTTTGATTCCCCTTCAAGTGTATTAGAGCTGAATGTCTTATAAGCAAAATCTGTTGTTACTGCTGATGGGTGAGAGGTTCAGAAACAAGGAAAGACTGACAGCTAGAACTGAAAGGGCCAGCAGTTGAGAGGTACAGTTGGGTGGGAAAGGCTAAGTGTTGCTCTAGGCTTAAGCATCAACAGGTCAGCAGGTCAAATGGTCTCACAAGATCCTTCAGCCCTGTCTTCTCTGATTTTCTTCTGGAGGTTGATTCTGCCTCTAATGAGAGGTTGTGCTCCCTGGGTGAGCTCAGGTCTGGGCTTGTTTCTGTACTGTGTGCTTTTGTCCTCAGAAGGTGATAAACAGCGAAAGTTACCTGTCGAGAACCTTAGCAACCAGAAGTAAAGATGAAAGTGATGAACAGAGACAGGGTCTTTCCTTTGAGGCTTCAGACGCTTTTTCAGCTCCATATGCTCTGAAGTCTCCACTCTGATACCAGTTCAACCAGTGTAAATGAGGAGCTGCTTCACATGCAGTTAGTCCATCCTTGGTGCACAAAGAGCCATGGACTACAGATGTAGCTATGGTGTCACTGGGGCTGGTTGCAGGTGAGCATGTGCAAAAGCTTTTTGTGGCTTTTTGATGTCACCAGGGAATGGGCATGGGAGGACAAGCTGTTGCAGGGACAGCCGTGAATACAGGACAGGGGCACAGGTTGCAGGTCTTGGAGCCTCTTCAAGATGATGCAAGAAGTATCCAAGTCATAGAATCACAGACAGGTTTGTGTTGGACCTTAAAGCTCCTCCAGCTCCAACCCCTGCCACGGGCAGGGACACCTTCCACTAGAGCAGGTTGCTCCAAGCCCCTGTGTCCAACCTGGCCTCGAACACTGCCAGGGATGGGGCAGCCACAGCTCCTCTGGGCACCCTGTGCCAGCGCCTCAGCACCCTCCCAGGGAAGAGCTTCTGCCTCAGAGCTCGTCTCAGTCTCCCCTCTGGCAGGTTCAGGCCATTGCCCTTGTCCTGTCCCTACAGGCCCTTGTCCAAAGCCCCTCTCCAGATTTCTTTTCGGTCCCCTTATTATATTATACCTGAGTTTAAGTCTAGTTTCCATGAGCGTAGCTTTTCCATGTTAGTATTAAACAAACACATATGATGTTATAAACATCCCTCAGTTGAGTAATGTTTCCTTAGAGTGCTGCATTTGACCCCGCTATTGTGCTGTCTTCTGCTTCCTAACCCCCCTGGCTGTTGTGGTCGTGTGTTCTGTGCTGCTGCCCTTTCAGCTCTTGAATCATCACCCCTGATCTGAAACCAAGGCAGAGGGACACCTCTCCTCTCCTGTAGGACCCACCACCTTGGCCATCT
>NW_009944310.1:37432-65195 GCF_000696875.1 Nestor notabilis | reverse complement strand
TTAAGCCTAACACTGCCTCTTGCTGTGTTAAATGAAACAAGTGGGCACTGCTTTGTTTGTCCTTTATCATGACAAAGAATGAGTTTTCATCTCTGTTCTTGTGGCTTCCACTTAGAGTCTTCGCTAGGAACTCACAGGGCAAATACTTTGCTGAAGTGTCAGAAATCAGTGGCATAAGGTCCTGCTGCTTGGACACCGTTACAACTTGTCCTACAAAAGAGAATGGAAAGGAAGAAGGAGGGAGAGCACATCACTTCTTGATTCTGACTTCAGAGCTTGATGGCTCCTTTATCTGTATCAAGGGATAATGAAGAACTGTGTTGGGAAGCAGCCTGATGCACCGATGTGCTGATAGATGTGACAGTCCATGGGAACCCCATACACCAGGTTTCTACGTGGGGTTTGTTAAATTTAACCTTGTTTAATGACCTTATATTGCAGTTGACTTTGGAAGGATTAATGTGTTGTCTGGAGCCTCCTCGGCATTGTTGTTTATCTGCAGAGAAGCAGATGCATCATCTGCTTGCAAGGCTCCAAACCTGAAGCTGAATGCTTATGGGTAGCATATTGCTGCGGGGATGAGCTGGCCAGAAATACATTTTGGCTAAAATTGAGAGGTTGAAATGTTCATTAGAGCGAGCAGTTGTTCACAGCCTTCTGGGGAAGGCAAATCCTGATTATTTCCAGGATAGAGCTTGATTAGTCTTAGGGGCAGGGATGAAGCCATGCAACTGCCTGGGAGAGAGCTCAGTATATGGAGATGTTTCCAGGCTGGTGTCCCAGGCTTGCTGCAGCATCCTGGGGCAGAATGGGATTCAGAAACAGGCAGTTCTTAAGGGCAATGAGGTATTTGCCCCTCCACCTCCGGAGAGGGGCTTTGGACAAGGGCCTGTAGGGACAGGACAAGGGGAATGGCTTGAACCTGCCAGAGGGGAGATTGAGATGAGCTCTGAGGCAGAAGCTCTTCCCTGGGAGGGTGCTGAGGCGCTGGCACAGGGTGCCCAGAGAAGCTGTGGCTGCCCCATCCCTGGCAGTGTTCAAGGCCAGGTTGGACACAGGGGCTTGGAGCAACCTGCTCTAGTGGAAGGTGTCCCTGCCCGGGGCAGGGGTTGGAGCTGGAGGAGCTTTAAGGTCCTTTACAGCTCGAACCAGTCCGGGGTTCTGCGATGTCTGGGTTTGGACAAAGGAATGCTCTCTAACCACGTCTCCCTTAAAGTGCTTTTAATATTTTGTAATACACGGCTTTGTTGCTTTCGGGTGAGTGCTCCCTTTGCACGGAGAAACCTTTAGTTGTGTGTCATGGCTTGGCTTTGGATGATGCTGAGAGTGAGTGTGGGAGGCAGCCCCGGCTGAGGGAGCTGCAGGCTGTGGGTGCTGTGCTGCCTGGAGCCCTGCCTGCACCTCACAAACCCCACCAAGCCTCTCTTCCCCAGTCCAACAGTGGGTGCAAGGGGAAGCTGAGCAGAAGGCTCATTTGGATAACACGATGAATCTACTTTTGATTTCCATCAGTTTTAGAAGGAGTTTATAAGACTTTCCCAAATCCTCTTTTCATGTTGCTCATGACTTTTTTTTGCTAATTTGACACTCTGGGATGTTGTTTTACATTTCGGTTTAGTCTCTAATCACAGAAAATTATAGCTGGCCGCACATGCTGGCTTTGCATTCTTGCATCTTGTTTATGTTCATCTGCACTAAGGGCCAGCACTCACTGTGGCTGCCCAATTTATTTCTCTCCACAGCAGCAGGGATTTCCAATACTCTGGAGCTTCATTACCATGTGCAGGAAACTAAATTCAAGGTTATCTTATTTGAACTTTATGACTACTCGATGTACTGTGGTTTTTTTTATTTATTTAAAGTTTATTAAACCTGTCCAAGAAAGAAGCCCTTCAGAAGCATGTGATGTGTAGCTTATTAAGAAAACTTTGAGATTTAAGGAGCTTGAATTATGCATGTCCCAAATATTTTGATTTCTGCCTTGAGATATATGAAGGGGAGAAATAAGCTGTTGGAGCCAATGCCTTCATTTCTGATGTTAGTGGACAGCATGTCTTCAGAGAGGGATGAACACACAGTTTTCTTCTAATGGTTCGTCTTAGTGTCTTTTTTGAGGTCTCACTTTAACATTTGGGTTTACCCCATTACCTTTCAAAACCTCCCTTTACTGATGACTAGAAGATAAAGATCTGTGTGTGTGTGTGTGTGTGTGTGTGTGTGTGTCCCGGTTTGATCAATAACCATTTTACGAGTCACTCTTCCTGCAGGCTGCTTTTGGCTGTTGGTTTATTAACTGAAAGACTATTTCTTAATTCCAAACACATTTATGGTGATCAGAACAACACCTCCAGATATGTTATAGGTCTTGTTAACACACCTGTTGGTTTATATTGTGAAATCTCTCCTTGGATAAAAATCCCCATGAGGTGGGTTTCTGCTGTAATTATTTCCTTCCACAGGAGATGGTCCTTTGACACTAGGTTCAGCCTCTGCTCTAACCCACAGCATTAAAGGTCACGTCCTTGCCAACATCTCCTAAAGCAGAAGAGCACTTTTTTGCATATGCTTAGTAAATGTAAGTCACATTTAAGTTTCTAGTAGTAGGTGAAGGATTTTTTTGTTGGGTTTATCCCACCTTTTAGAAGGGTGCAGTTTAGGAAAGCATAATCTTTGCCTTATTCCAGCAAAAATGCTATTGGCCACTGGGTTTCTTAAGTTGTTCCCATGGTTTGTGTTGTCTTGCTGTCCTTGGTCCTTCATCATCGTGAATGGGTGAGGGAAGCACTTGTGGACTGCAAGGTCTCCGAGGCCCAGCAAAGGAGTCTGCTTGGGTATCTGCTGGGTCCTGGAGCTGCACAGGTCTTCTGCATGCAGTAGGGTCTTCTGCATCACTGCTGCTTGAGAAGCACCTCTTGGCTTCACCCCACCATTGTGTGCATTCAGAATAACCTTATAGAATCATAGGAAAAAAAAGTGAAACTCTGTAACTCTAAAATGAGAATGTTTGTCCTCCTAAATGGTCTTTCTAGCTTGGGCTTAATAAATTAAAAGAATCACTAGGAGAATTTGTCAAAGTCGTGCAAGGTACCAGACAAGATTATGGTAATTGTTGTTTCATGCCAAAAAATATATCTGAAACTGTGGTAGAATCATAGAATAGAATCATAGAACAGTTTGCATTGGAAGAGACCTTCAAAGCTCATCTAGTCCAATCCCCCTGTGGTGATCCGGGACATCTCCAACTATATCATGTTGCCCATGAACCACATCCAGCCTGGCCTGGAATGTCTCCAGGGATGGTGCATCCACCACCTCTCAGGGCAACCTGTGCCAGTGTTTTACCACCCTCATTGTAAAGAATCTTTTTCCTCACATCCAGCCTGAATCTCCCTCTTTTAGTTTAAACCCATCACCCCTCATTCTGCCACAACAGGCCCTGCTAAAAAGTCTCTCCCCATCTTTCTTATAGACCCTTTTAAAGAACTGGAAGACTGCAATAAGGTCTTCCCAGAGCCTTCTCTTCTTCAGCTGAAAAACCCCAGCTCTCTCAGATGTTGCTCAAGAGGCCATTATACATAGATGTCTCCTTTTCCTTTTCATCATCTAGTAGATAACTAGCAAGTTGAGCACCAAATAATGCTGCTTTCAGAAGAAGCCTCCAGCGTTTTCTTCCTCTGCAGGGAAAATGCTGTCTGTCAAATATTCCAATGAATTAGTTTATTTTGGTGCTTTGGAAAAGACTTGGGCGGTGGCTGTTGGGGGGGTTGTGCTGGTGTGAATGGGTGTCTTGTGAAGCCTGTTGAGATGGCAGTGTGGAGACTGATGTCCCTGTGTCTGGCTAGCAAGTGCAGTATGGGCACTGATTGCGGAACTGCTCCCACTCTCCTGACGCATCATCCTGGGCTGGAAACACGGGTGGCTGGGAGGAATTCAGGACAAATGGCCTAAGGAAGAGGGGGGATGAACAGCCTGCTTAGACCCCAAGGATGGGATTTCAGATCCCCATCTGGATGTATAATTCCTGTTGGAGCTACTTCATAGAATCCCAGACTGGTTTGTGTTGCAAGGGACCTTAAAGCTCATCCAGTTCCAACCTGGCCTTGAACACTGCCAGGGATGGGGCTGCCACAACAAGGTCCTGTGCTTGCATTACCTTGTTACAGAAGCCCCCAGCTTCTTTCCTCTGTAAAATAACCAGACATCTATGAAGGATTAATGAGGGATTTTAATTTAGCACAAATAATTGGATTAAGTTGGAATTTGCTTCCTGTTAGTTTTAGATTAGCCAATACAAATAGCTGGAGCTTGACTTCAGCCTGCTCTGTGTGTGTGACGAGCCGCATGGAGTTGTTTCAGGGGTTGCCAGCCACTGCTGATCCAGCAACTATTGGTTTCCTGATTTGTGTGGGTCAGTAGTGGGTGGTTAGAGATGACAACCGTGTTGTTCCTTGAGGCATACAACCTTTCAGTGTGCTTTGTCTTCATACCTAATCGTTGATGATAATATATATGTATATTACTCAGGTTCTGTAATCTTTTCATGTCTGTAGGTTTGAACTCCTAAGGAGAAGTGCCATGGATGTTTCTGGCATTAAGGATTTTGCCCAGAAATTTGCTAATGGAGAGGCCGAAAGGAGAGCGGGAGAAATGCTGGATGTAGAGTAGTCCTGTCATCCTGCTGTGCCCCGGGATGTCGGAAGCAGAAGGGGATTTCTCTTCCGTGTGAGCACAACCATCACCCCAAACATTACCAGGCAGGAGCAGACAGGCTTGTTCTGTAGCCCAGGAGACACGGCGTATTCGTTAGTGGTTTGTTCATGGCTATCTTGTCTCTCTGCTGGAATCTTTCTTTTTCTAAAACTTAGCTTAAATCTCCTTGAAGGGAGTTGTTGGGTTTTGTGTAGTACCGCTGGGCTGCTGATTTTTTCCAAGTGGCTTCAAAGTGCTGCCTTGAACAGTCTTATTTGCAGTCAGCATTTCTCCTAGGGATAGATTTGTACAATGGGTGCTTTGTACAACTATTCAGTGTGTGGAAGATCTTAGTTTTTTTTTTGTTTTAAATCTTTCTGATGCACTGCTTCATTTGAGGTTGTTTTTTTTTCCTCTTATCATTTCTGTTTAAGGGTTGGTGAACTGATCCCTTTATTTTCAGAAAATACAAAAAAACCCCAGTGATTAGCATGAAATATGACTCATGGCTTCCTAAAGGATGTGCTTTACAACTGGTAAACAGTTGTAATTGCTGTTAGATGAAAGTAGCAAATTGAATACATTCTCATAATAATTATGGAGATGGATAGATTATTCTTGCTCTCAAATCTAATTGGGATTAAGTATAATGTTCAGTTCTCCTTGTAGAGGATGATCTGTATAAAAGTTAAATGTAGTTATAAATGTGTTTGTAAAAGCTGGTTTCTCTTCAGTAGAAGAAACCTGCTTCTTGCCATAGGCCAGGGAAGTCTCTGCAGTGTGTTTCTTGTGAGGGCAAAGAATTGAATGTAATATTCTAAGGCCCAGAGACCATCTCCTGTGGAGTGATGCTACAGCTCTGCGGGGATGGTGCCAGGCTGCTGAGGTTTTTGTTTGCAGAAGACCCTAAGTGTGAGCCTCTGAAAAGTCTTGAAAGCTCTTCCATTTCTGCTAGAGTCACGACTGAGAAAGGGTGGAAGGGAGGGATATTTTTGTAATATCATCGTGGAACCCCAGCCTGGTTTGGGTTGAAGGGACCTTGAAGCTCATCCAGCTCCCACCCCTGCCCCAGGCCGGGGACACCTTCACTAGAGCAGGTTGCTCCAAGCCCCTGTGTCCAACCTGGCCTTGAACACTGCCAGGGATGGGGCAGCCACAGCTTCTCTGGGCACCCTGTGCCAGCACCTCAGCACCCTCCCAGGGAAGAGCTTCTGCCTCAGAGCTCATCTCAATCTCCTCTCTAGCAGGTTAAAGCCATTGCCCTTGTCCTGTCCCTGCAGCCCTTGTGCAAAGCCTCATTCCAGGTTTCTTGTAGCCTCTTTAGATATTGGAAGACTAATTTAAATCAGAAACCTTAAAAGATAATACTGAGTAATTCATTACAGAAAATGTGTATTTTTGTTAATGCAGCTGCATACTATTTGATAAATTATTGGTTCCTTTGAATCTAGTTGAATCTTAAGGAGTAGCCTAAGGTATCCACACCATGTGGGCATGCATCCATCAGCATCTCTGCAATGAATGGGGGTCTATCCAAGAGGTGCATTCAAGAGAAGCGTTGGGTCTGTTCACACTTGTCCTTGGGCAGGACCTGTGGCCATTCAGAACATGAGGGTTCTGCCACCCATGAGGGGACATGCCATGGGTGGGCCTTTGGGTTGCTGCCGTCTCCCAGTGCCGGCAGCACGCATCTTCTTGCTTTGCAGTGCCAAGCAGTGGCCGGAGGCTCTGCATCAGCTTCTTAACAAGGAAATGATTTTAAAAGAGCCAGTTTTGTAGCTAAACTTAGTACACTTGGATGTCATCCAGCAACCGCAGCAATAATGCAGCAAATACAACTGGTTTAAAATACATTCAGTCTGCAGGTTGGCTCATGGTAGCTGAGGCCTTGAAGACAAAGCAGAGGTGAAAAGCACTAACTCGTGTCGTGTGCATATATGGGATGGTTAATCATTTGCAAATAAACATCCAAGTGGGGGGAAAAAAAAGAGTAAAACAAACCTTCAAATTGCAATGTCACAGGAATGTGTTCTTGGCAAGAGCTCTTTCGTTTTGAAACTGAAATTCTTACTCAAATGTGAGCTGTAAAATATACTAAAGAGGGAAAAAAGAAGCCTGTCTTAGTTAAACAAAAGCAATGGATTCAGCATTTACTGGAGGCAGATTTTGAAGAGAAACTCCGCCTGAAACTGGCACAGGAATCCTAATTAGTGCATTTTCCTAACAATAGCATCATCTTTCCAAATGAACAGAGACACATAAATGAGGAATTTTTAGCAGAGTGATGTGCTGGGTTTGAGGCACAATTTGATGAATCGGCAGTTACAGTGTTCCCTAAAGTCTGTCCTGATGTGGTTTTTCCAGATTTCACCTTCTAAAGTACACATATGACAATCTCAGCCTGGTTTGGGTTGAAGGGACACAGGGAAGAGCCACAGCTTCTCTGGGCACCCTGTGCCAGCGCCTCAGCACCCTCCCAGGGAAGCGCTTCTGCCTCAGAGCTCATCTCAATCTCCCCTCTGGCGGGTTCCAGCCATTGCCCTTGTCCTGTCCCTCCATCCCTTGTCCAAAGCCCCTCTCCAGGTCTCCTGGAGCCCCTTTAGGCACTGGAGCTGCTCTAAGGTGTCCCCTTCAGGAGCCTTCTCTTCTCCAGCTGCCCCAGCCCAGCTCTCTCAGCCTGGCTCCAGAGCAGAGCTGCTCCAGCCCTCGCAGCAGCTCCGGTGCCTCCTCTGGCCTCGCTCCAACAGCTCCACGTCCCTCTTGTGCTGTTCCCCAGAGCTGGATCAGGGCTGCAGGGGGGGTCTCCCCAGAGGCAGGATCCCCTCCCTGACCTGCTGCTCATGCTCTGGGGATGCTGCAGTGATGAGCACTGATTTACCTGAGTGTGCAAAAATAGCAGCAGTTGGGCTCAAAGTGGTAGCAGGCAAATGATTCACGTTTGGAAAGGTTATTTGTATCAAGGTACATAACGTTTTTTCACAAAGAAAACGCCTCAGAGCTATTGGTCATTTCTGAATGTGGCTATTAATAGAGGTCTGAATGTATATTTTCTTAAAAACATCAACAAAAACCCCACCACTAACTCCCAAAGAAACAACCCCTCAGCCCAGCTCAGACATTGACAGGCTTGAGCTGAATAGAGTCTTTCAGATTGATTTAAGCAAACAGTGTGCAACTTTGCTGTATGCTTTTCATGGTGCTGGGGTGGGGCACTGCTTTTTAATTAAACAGGGATACAGCAGGAAAGTAGATGGGTATATTTCTAGGCCAGCTCAAACTGTATAAATGGGAACATCTTGTGCAGATTTAGGTGTCTGCTATTTTCACTGTCTAATATGGGTTATTCTGGCATTTATGGTTTTATAAGTGTTTTCAAAGAGATGATGGGTCAGGATCAGAAGTTGGGTCAACAAGGACATGTCAGCAGTAGGCAGATGCTGAAGATGAGAAGGTGGATGAAGCTTGCTCCTAGTTGCGGTCTGGATTCTTGGTGGGGATTTGGAACACATTAGTATCAACCTGTAGTATCCTAGTAGCCAAACTGGGGAGACACCCCCTAAATGGATGGACCATCAGGTGGAGAGAAGAGCTGCTAAAGGTTCTGTCTGAGTGGTGTTCACTGGGGACAGATACAGGGACTGTTTCGCATCTCCGTGCTAATATGATGGAGATGTTTTGCATTGCTGTGGTTATAGAGATGATGGAGGCGGGGAATGTTCTGTTCCTTTTGTCCTGGAGATCCTACTGCTTCAATTACCTTTGTCAGCTTTGCTAACAGGTACAGAGAGAACATTTTCTAGTTTGTCTGTTTGAAGTTAGGAAATTGTTTGGGAGCTGGGAAAAAAGAGGGAATTGGTAGTGGTGGTGATGCATGTTCCTCCTACAGCCCTTTCTCACAGCCTTGGAGGAATAAAAATGGATAGCAGAAGATCCAACCCGAGGCTCCACGACCCAGGAGGAGCACGGTCCCATCTTCAGTGTTGGAATATGTACATTAACTTGTGGAGCAGTCGCAGTGAGCACCTAATCAGATCTTACGTCAAACTGCAGTTTTACATAAAAGCAGTGTGAAGTGCGGGCATGATGGCTATAAACTGCCAGAGGGGAGACTTAAGTTAGATGTAAGGCAGAAGCTCTTCCCTGTGAGGGTGCTGAGGCGCTGGCACAGGGTGCCCAGAGAAGCTGTGGCTGCCCCATCCCTGGCAGTGTTCAAGGCCAGGTTGGACACAGAGGCTTGGAGCACCCTGCTCTAGTGGAAGGTGTCCCTGCCCATGGCAGCGGGTTGGAGCTGGAGGAGCTTTAAGGTCCCTTCAACACAAACAAGTCTGCAATTCTGTGCTTTTAAAAGGTTGTGATTTGTGCTTTGCCAGGCTTCACATTCAGCTGCCTTAAAGGATCCAGAATCTGTCCTCTGCTATTAATAGCTTCCCCAGTTGAAACTGTTGCCTCTGTGGTTTCTGTGGGGTGACAGAAGCTGGGATATGCTGCTGTTTCATTTTCTTCTTGGCCTGTGGTCACATTGTGGCCAGAGCAATGGTTATCAGCTAAGTGTAAGTAATATCCTTTCTTTCTCCAGATCCAGTTTTCCAGGGGAAGACTATTGCTGGTGGTGGAGCTGGGGTTTGGAAAGGATGCCCGGGGGTAGGCGCTGGTGTGGGTGCTATCTCAAAGAGCCTGGACTGCCTTGTCTGAATGAGCTCTACCTACCATAGGGATGAGGACAGGAGAAAGGGTTATGGGAAAGGCTCCTTCTCAGTGAAGGTATCATGCTGAAGCTTGTGCAGATGCTGCTGCTGCAGTCTTTTAAGGCCTGAGTTTCTAACTTTTGTTCCATGCCCCAGAGAAATTTGGATGGAGCAGGACATTGGTGCAAGTGCTCAGATAGGTCCTTCAATGTGTTATTTAAAGTCTGGGTTTTGTATTGATGGCTTTCCATGCAGGCAGGCGGTCACTGAAGGAGAAGGGAAGGAAAAGAAGAGGTTGACTGCCTAACTGATGCTAGTTGCAAATTAGGGACCTCATTCTGTACATTCAGCTTTGGGCTGGGCTTGGCTTCTGCTTTTCTGTGTCCAGAAAGAGACCCCACAGCAGTGGTTTCCCATTTAAACTTCTTCATTTAGACAAAAACCAGTTTGCTTGCTTAGAAGTCAAGGTTTTGCTCCCTGCGGGGATGCCTGTTAACTGGTTACAAGATAATACGTGGTGGAGGCGTGCTAAATAGCAGTAATACACTAAATGCTGCAGCTGTAATTGAACCGCACCAAGAGTCACCTGCTTTTGAGTTATTAATGAGTTTGAACTATTTATAAAGAAGGAATAGTGTGAAAAGAGAGGGCTTGTTTGGTGTCTGGAGTAAAGCCCTTTTAAGGTCTTGGAGCATGATTTGATGTTGTCTGTTCCGACAGTGCAAAGTCTAGATGGGGCGGCACCATGGCTCTGGCACTCAAGCATCTGTGTAAAGCATCTGGCACCAGCAAAGCCCAGCATCCATCATCATCTGAGCATCCTCTTCTTCCTTCTCACTCCATAGGAAGACATGCAGCCTTTGGCCATCTCATGCAATGCTCAGATGGCTCCAAGTGGCTGCTACTGAGTGGCTCTGTGTTCCAGTGGCTGTGGGAGCATCGTTGGTGTACATGTGTCCTTCCATCTTTGCAGCCTGGTGGAGCTGGGAGGGAGGCATTAAGAAATGCCTCTCTATTTCCCTAGCTTACTGCTAAACTGCCTGGTAACACTTGACCAGGGGAAGAATTCACAGGTAGTAGCATAGTGTAGGTCACAGTTGGCTTCCGAATGGGAAAGCAAAGGGATGAAGAAACAGTGGTATGGATCAGATTCTGAGGGAATTAGATAAACTGCTGCCAGTATTCTCAGATGTGGTTTGATCTTGAAGAAGAAAAACAGATCTTCATCATTTTAAACCAATTTCATGCTCTGGCAGTTCTACCCACTTCTGTCACCTCAGCACCATGTGTCGCAAATGGGACCAGTGCAGCTGGCAGGAGCTGAGGCATTACTGCAAATACCCTCCCTGCACTCAGCCCCCTGGGTTCTCCAGAGCTCTAAAGGCCAGCAGAAGTTTCTTCTGATGTCCCCAAAATTGAGACCTTAAATTGGGCTGTTTAAAAGATTGCAGTGTCTTATAAATGATGTATTGGAGCAAAAATAGAGACTGCTTGTCTGACTTCAGGGATTTAACTGTGAGGCTGTGACCTCTAGAGGCTAAAAATGAGCAAGCATCTTTCCATCATTCTCTGCTCCAGCAGCAATGTGTTCTTGTGGTGACACATTTCCATGGCATCTCGTGAGCTCTTGCTTCGCACAGTGATTCCTCTAGCTCTGGAAATGTAATTACAGTACACTGTAGATTTTTCACTTCTGGCAAGATTATTAGCAATGGACAGCTTGTTGGCAGAGGTAGTTTTTATAGCTGGTCTTAAACTAATACCTTAAATTAGTAATGGACAGCTAGGCTCAGTAATACTTGTGCCTAAAGTACCGCTTCCTTTGGGGGTTTGCACGTGCATGTTTAAGTGCATGTTACATTAGATTTAACTTTAACCTCTGCTACTGCAGTGGTGCTGGTTTTGGGGTACAGTCCCACAGCTAGTGGCATTCCATGATGGGGGAAGCAGAGAACAGCTTCTGTAGCTGAAAGCACCATGTCCTGCATGGCTTAGCTTATACAAGCTCAGGGGTAGTCACAGATAGTCCATCCCTGGCAGTGTTCAGGGTCAGGTTGGACAGAATCTTGGGTGACATGTTTAGTGTGTGAAGTCCCTGCCCTTGGCAGGGGGTTGGAATTAGATGATCTTAAGGTCCCTTCCAACCCTAACTATTCTATGATTCTATAGTGCTGTTGGTGTGGCCATGGGCCTTACTGCAACCAGTGAGCCCTGGGGAGGGAAGCCATGTACACCCTAAATAAACCAGCAAAGTGGTCTTGATTCCTGCTTGTGGAGTTTGCAGCATAACATTGTGGGATTTCTCAAGTAGTGTGGAGTTTAATGTCTGGATTTTTCAGTCGTTTTCTATCTGTTATCAAGGTGTAAACGGGACACCCCATGCTCACCCAGCAGTAAACAGAAGAATTGCTAAATGGGATCACAGCCACAGTGCTTCAGAGGAAGGTGTGGATAGACCATAGCCTAAACCAAGGAGGATAAGTTACAGGCGAGGTCTGAAAACACATTCTTTGTTGCCAAGAGTACTGGATTTTATGGCAATGCCAGAGATGCTGGTGATGCCCGCCAGTGGCACATCTTCCTCTCAGACCTGCCAACATCCCTACCTCTCCCCTCTGCCTGCAGTTCCACTGTAACCTTCACATGCTGCAAGGGGGAAAAGGATATCATTTTTTCTTACAGTTTTAGAAAAGCAGGCTGCAGTTTCAGGGCTGTAGTTGCTCCTGGCTGACCTTGTTGCTGCCATCACCCAATGTGCTGAGGACTGAGCAGGATGCCTCTGAATGGACCTTGAGGCTGCTTTCAGTCTGCTCTCTTTGCAAGGGGGAAGGTGGTAGAAGACTGTTGGAGAAGGGACTCTGTGCCCTGGAGAAGCAGGGACTTAATTTTTAGTTGCCTTTCTGGTGAATTGAGTGTGTGCAGCCCCTTTTCCTGTTGAGATGCGGAAGGATCTCTTCCTCCTAGGGGAGGTTCGGGGTTCATAATGAACCCAGTGTTGTCATAGAATCATGGACTGATTTATCTTGGAAGGGACCTCAAAGTTCATCCCATTCCACCCCCTTGCCATGGGCATGGACACCTTCCACTAGAGCAGATTGCTCCAAACCCTGACCTGTCCCTACAGGCCCTTGTCCAAAGCCCCTCTCCAGGTTTCCTGGAGCCCCTTTAGGCACTGGAGCTGCTCTAAGGTGTCCCCTTCAGGAGCCTTCTCTTCTCCAGCTGCCCCAGCCCAGCTCTCTCAGCCTGGCTCCAGAGCAGAGCTGCTCCAGCCCTCGCAGCAGCTCCATGGCCTCCTCTGGACTCATTCAGGAGATTGTGACTCTGGGGTGTAAGGAGCAGGACTTGGGTGGCAGTACACACATTTTCCTTGAAACAAAGACTTCTCTTGCATAAGCAGTGCTGTGTTTGCCCTGTTGCTTCCTGGGGCCCCTGTTCTGGCGGATGGCTGTGCTTTATCATCTGGTAATTGTCTAAAAGTGGTGGTGTTGATTTGGCGAGTGTTTTTCTTCTGTTCTCTTGATTTATGCTCATGAACCTTTTTTACTGTCTGTTTCTTCTCTTTGTTAATGATCTTAGCCTTTTGTTCTCGGTCTATTTTAAGGCTTAAATTGTTCTGTGTGCCATGGTGGCAGTTTCACAGAGCATTGCAGCATGCTGCTATTTTCTTGACTCTCTTAGCTGAGATAGAGAGCATGATGTTGCACTTCCATCTGTGGCTCCTGGCATGCTGGAGTGCAGGTCTCCTCTCCGGTGAGGCAAGCAGAGCTTTTCCAACTCAAGGGTCTGCTGCACAGTTTGCAGAGGGCTGCGTGGATCACAGGGGTGCTCTTGGAATAAGTGGGAATTATACCGACCAGGTTTAGGAGAATTAGAAACCCCTAATGAACATCCCACTAGCTTTGTGATACTGTGTTGCCATAGAAACTTGGTTCCTACAGCACCTCATCCTCGGAGTTGTGCCAATACTCTCCTACTTCACCCAGTTGTAGAGCTGTTTTAAGCAGCTGAGAGCCCTTGGCTGGAGTACCATGGGGGTTTTCCATGCACGTTAGCACAGCTAACACCCAGCTGGCCTGAAGTTAACAGCCAACACAGGGAGCCTCTGGGTGCTTCCACTACAGGGCACCGGGGCTTCTGGCAAGGGCCTGAAGGGACAGGACAAGAGGAATGGCTTTAACCTGCCAGAGGGGAGACTGAGATGAGCTCTTGGGCAGAAGCTCTTCCCTGTGAGGGTGCTGAGGCGCTGGCACAGGGTGCCCAGAGAAGCTGTGGCTGCCCCATCCCTGGCAGTGTTCAAGGCCAGGTTGGACACAGGGGCTTGGAGCAACCTGCGCTAGTGGCAGGGGATTGGAACTGGATGAGCTTTAAGGTCCCTTCCAACACAAACCAGGCTGGGGCTCTATGAGTGCAAGTGCACTGCAGCGAGGGCTGGGACCCTGCTGGGTGTTGCTGGTCACCCCTGGGTGCAGGGTGGGCTGCTCATGGTGCGGACTTGTGGATGGCTCCTTTGGTTCCTGACACTGCAGGAGACACAGCTCGTCCGTGGTTAAGCTGATGCAGTATCTGTGACCAGGAGCATCAATGGCTGTCATCATTATCGCTGTGTACAAACGAGGCCAGGCATTTTCTCTGCGCAAGTGCACCCGTGGAAAGATGCAGCTTTTTATTTTCCAGGCCATGCTAAAACGTATTGTTTTCCCACACCCTTCCTTGCTTCCCTGCCTCCGTTCAGGCTCAGTGCGAGCAATCGATGGAGGAAGCAGCACGCAGCCCCGTGACAAAGGGGAGCATCAGCATTTTGTGAAACGTGCTCCAAGTGCAATATTCAGCCTCCCAAAATAAACTGGGAAGCAAGGCAGCGAGAGCAAAGCCCCATCCAGACATCTGAGGAGAATCAAACCACTGCCTGGCGAGGCTGCGGAGGGGCTCAGCACCACAGGAGCGGTGCCAAGCACCCAGGGCGTCTCTTTCTTCCTGAAAACCAAAACAACCCCCCCATAGACCCCTATGCTACAGGGACTTAATTAAGCAACAGCATGTGGTTCTTGTGTGCTTCTTGATGATAACCACATGCCGGATGATGGGATGTAGCAGAGCTTTTCTCATGTCTGTACTAGTATTGTGCTGCGAGAATGAGACTGGCATTAAAAACAGCCCTCCCAGTTAACACGGGAAGTGGAGTGCTCTTGGTTCTTGTGTATGAAATTAAACATTGATGTAAAATGCTTGCAAGACAGGTAATTAATAACATTAGAAATTAATTAACTGGAAGTCCCGTGTACCTGATGATGACTACGTGAGCAGACTTGATGTGCACTTCACTCTGGATGTGGTGGAGAGGTCTTGGAGGGGGGTGTTCTTCTCTTGTGGCTTCCTGCTCCCTGGTGACAGCCTCAGGCAGGGGCTCGGTGCCATTCCAGGCTTGGGGCGACCCTCCTCTTCCTCACCTGGAAACATACGGATGAGCAAATTAGCAAATAAATATGTGCTTCTGTGTTTTCCCATCCGAGTGACAGGGATCCAGTGGGAATGAGAAGCTAGGGCGGAAGATGCAAGGCTCAGACTCAGCCTGTTAATGAGATGGTGCTACCTCACCCTGTGCTCCCTTGTGCCCAGACCACGCTGGGTGACGTCTGCCAGGGCCAAGCTGTGCCTCAAGCCTAATGAGCACTGAGCCCTTCTCCAGCACAGGGATTCTTTCACTTCTTCCCTGTTCCTGCCTCCATCCAGTAGCAGCAGTACAAGGGTGGACACAGGTGTTCCGAGGCAGAGGTTTCAGTGGACCCATGTCTATCTGTACCCCATAATCTGTTCCTGGAGAGTTACTGCCTTGTTTCTCCATTGGGTTCAGCACTGGTCAACTCGGGATGGACTTTTGGAGGAAGAAAATCTGGAAGTTGGCAGCTCTGCACTCCAGCTGACCTGTGTCCCTGGCCCCGTGCTAGCTGGCAGTGTGGGCTTTTGGAGATGCTGTGGGTGGCAGTAGGGTGGTGGAGGGAAAGGGCAGTGTGCCCAGCCTGTGGGATTTGGGCACATTGCTGCAGGGGGGTTGCAACGAGGGTTGTCCCCCACCATTCTGGCTGCAGGTCCTGCATATGGAGCAGATATTCTTCAGGTGGAGGTGCTACTTTTAATGCAACTCCTGTCGGTCTGAGCACATGGAAACCATGATGTAAGAGGACCAGAGACCTCATATCAGTGAGGCTGTGGGGAAAAGTTAAAGGTGGGGGAAAAGTGTGAGTTGTGTGTCTGCTTGCCTGGTTTGGGATGTTCTTGCAGCCAGGGTGGTTACCACAGCCTCCAGTATGGAGTGACTGCTTGGAAGTGCTGTGGCTGAGACCCTTTTGGTGCTTTGTGTTGCTCTGTGACAGGGAAATTATTACTAAATCAACCCCCTATTGAACCCTTATGTGAAAATCCAGCACACAATAAAATGTTTTATTTATTCTTTTAACCCAGGCTCACTCCATAAGTGCTGGTTTTGTACATAAATGACATGCGATTCAATGCTGAGCCAGAGGCTCTGCAAACAGCCCAGCTCTCCCTGGCCTTTCCTGGTGGGTGAGCGGCCTCGGGCACCCTGTGGCATGGGACCAGGCTCCAGCTCTGTGTGTGGTGTCAGGACCAGAAGTGCTGTTGTGTCCTTGTCTGTCCCTTGTCACTGCGCTTCCTCCAGGAGCTCAGAATCTACCACAGTGCTAAAACCCCTTTCCTTTCCCAAGAGCATTCCCTGTCCATTCTGTAACAGGGGAGCAAAATGCAAAGGGTTTGAAGAGTAAAATGCTATTTGGCTGTCCTGGGTTCAGCTATAGCAGTCATTTTTTCTCCTTCTTAGTAGCAGATCTTTGCCCACTTTGCAGGTGCAAAAGGCATGCTGAAGGAAGGTAAGCAAGTCACTGATGCTGCGTGCCAGGTTGGACAGGGCTGGGAACAACCTGCTCTAGTGGAACGTGTCCCTGCCCGTGGCAAGGGGTTGAAACTGGATGAACTTTAAGGTCCTTTCCCACCCAAACCAGGCTGTGATGCTATGATTCTGTGCTGCTGCTCTGTTCATGGGCAGTTGGGCAAAATGGCCCTGTGATGGGTTTGGTTAGTGGGAATGTCTGGGGCTGGTGGCACCAAGCTCAGGCCCTGCACTGACCTGGATTCGGGTGGTTATACAGAACGCTGAGGATGGAGGCGTTGCGTGCAGCGTGGCAGTTTGCTTGTCAGCGCAGCATTAATTGTAGTTGTTTAATGTGGTGATTAGTGTTGTTTGTTCAGATGTCTAATGTAGCAATTAGCCCCGTCAGGGTGTTGAGTGATAGGTTACGAGTGCTTTCTTCCTGCCAAGAAGTGCTCTATATCTCCAGCCTCCCCTCCCAGCTCTCCTGGGTGCTGTAGTGCTCCTGCACCTCATCTCACAGCCAGAGCTGCATCCATGCAAGGAGACCTGCTGGCAGAGGGATGCTGCTGGGCAGCCGTTCAGTCAGAACCCACGTTGTCTCCACACCAGCTCCTGGAGTATGTGTCATTGTCCTTCTGGCAGTGCCCTGCATGGCTCGACCTGTGTTGGTTTGTCTGATGCTTTGGTTGAACCTCAGCCTCCTACCAGGGATGAATTGTGGCCCGGGGAAGTGGGGCCACATGTGATGCACCACATGTCCTTAGCTGCCGCAAAACCATCACTGATGTGTTATCTGGGATCATGTCCCTTGATTAGGACCCTAGGAGAGGAGACGAAGTACATCCCCTGGTGCTGAGAAAGCAAGCTATTGATTTTCCTTCCACTGGGTGAGATCGGTTTCTGGGTTTTGATGGATGACAAGTTGAAGTTGTAACATAATCCCCAAGCTGTGGGGGCTCGGTGCCATCTTATTCCCAAAGCTATTATCTCTGGCAGGCTGCTGGTATCACTCTATAGTGCTGCCCTGCTCCAGCGGGGAGGGAGGCATCCCAACAGCAGCTTGGCAATGGGTTGCTTAATTAGCAGAACACTCAAATGCAAGCATCAGATTAAAAGGCTGGGGCCGAGAAGTGCTGTGGCTCCCAGGGGAGGGGAAGATGTACCGGAGTACAGCTGTTTGCTGTCCTTCAGGGCTGTTCTGGGCTGGTGCTCGTGCTGGGCTGCAATGCCTCTTGGCTGCGCTCAGTTCTCCATGTGGGCTGAAGACTGGGAGTACTGGGAGGCCCTGGGGAGAGTTTGCTGGTAGCTGAGCCCCTGCAGAGGCAGCTCTGTATTTGTGGCTGGGCTCCTGCCATGTGGCTGCTGAACACGTTCACTCAGGGTGCTTGCTGGGGAAAAAGGCAGCAGAGAGTTGCTTCCAAGCCAGGTGAACTCTGGTGGGAACAGTTTCCCCCAGTTCCTTTGAAAAACAGACCCTTCAGACAAAGTTGCTTCTCAGACTTTCAGTTTTTATTAGGAAAGCAAGCTGAGCTTTCCCTGCTTTTAAAAGTAAAATGAAGAAGAAAAATAGCTGCTGGCAGTAAGCTTGTGTCATGGGAAAGCAAAACATAAAGGTGCAAGAGATGATGCTGCAGCAGATGTGTGCCAGGCATCACTCCACATCCAGCAGGCCCAGGGAAAGGGTTGCTACCTCTTCACCTCCAAAAAATGCTGTCCTTTGAGGTGGGTCAAGCAAACCCACCAGGGACGTGCTGAGAAATGCTGTCTGTTGACTGGAGATTGACGGAGTCAGATCAACTGTATGTTGGTTGCTGCTTCACGCCCAGAGGCTGTGAGCTTCAAAGTGAATTATACAAGTGTTGCACATCCATGCTGGAAGGGTGGCTGATGAAGAAGCCTCCTTCCACCCCCTCTCTGGCAGCCCTTAAGGCAAGAGCCGAGCTGGCTGTAGAAGAAGCACTAATTTTGCCCTGGGGGTAGCAGTCCTGTGGCCAGGATCAACAGCTTGGCTGCACATGGTTGAGTGGAAACACAGAAGTGTAAGAGAACAAGGGAAAACATCACACACCAAGATGCATTCTCACTGCTGTGTCAGGCTGTCTCTCCCTGAGGGGGTTTCCTGGTCTTCCTTCCCATTCCTGCACGTGTTCCCACGCATGTACCCATCCACCAATGTTGTGTGCTGTTATTCCAAGGCTGCTCTTTGCCTAGTCTGCTGTATAAAATCTCAGTATTTCTCCTAGGAGTGGGAGAAGTCTGCAGAGGACATCTGGAGCTGGGGGTTCAGCTGTCCTCCTGAGTGGTCTTTTGCCCTGGGCTGTTGCCAGGATGTTTATGGGATCAGGGAATCAACCAGGTTGGAAAAGACCTTTAAGCTCATCTAGTCCAACCATTCCCAGTACTGCCAAGGCCACCACTAACCCATGTCACTGAGGGCCTCGTCTACCCAGTGTGTGAACACTGCAGGGGAGGGTGACTCCAGCCCTGCCCTGGGCAGCCTGTTCCAATGCCTGAGCACCCTCTGGGCAAGGAATTGTTCCTCAGCTCCACCTAAACCTCCCCTGGGGCAGCTTGAGGCTGTTTCCTCTTGTCCCATCCCTTGTTCCTTGGGAGTAGAGACCAGCCCCCTCCTGGCTCCATCCTCCTGTTGGGCAGTTGTAGAGAGCGATAAGGTCCCCCCTGAGCCTTCTCTTCTCCACACTAAACCCACCCAGGTCTGGACCTGCTCCAGCACCTCAGTGTCTCTCTTGTCATGAGGGTCCCAGAACTGGAAACAGTGGGGTTGTCCTGCAGAACCAGGAGCAACAGGCTCAAGAAGCACTGCAGCGAAACTGCATCTGCTGCGGTTCCCAGTGCACCCTGATAAGCTCTTTTGATTTCTTTGTGAATTATTTAAAATGCAGGAATGGCAAACAGAAGCCTGGCTGGGTTTGTTGTGTGCACAGGCTAGATTACAGCATGAAGCTTCATTACAATGAGCTTAGAAGTCTTCAAAGGCTTTGGATGTGTTTTCCCCTTCATTGATAAGCAGTATTGATTTCAGCAGCCTGCTATGCCTGGCCACAGGAGTGTGGTGCTCCTGCGGACCCAGAATTGGGCATTAGCACAAAATTGTGCACTTACCGTTGAGCAAACTGGGTTGTTTCCCGCAGGCTGTTAATTCACTTGTGGGAGAGAGGCTTCAGGAGATGTTTGAAGGGGAGATTTATACTCTTCTGTGCCAGGTAAGTCCATCAGAGCTGCTGCATCACACTGCTGCCCCTCATGCTGGCTGCCTCTCACCTCTGTGCAGAGGAAAGCAGGTTCTCTCAAACCTACTCCTGTAAAACTCTACTCCTGTAGAAAGCCCTCCCCATGGACAGGGAGTGACCCTGTGGTCTCTGTGCTGAAAAAGATGCTCTCGGTAACATGCTGTTTCCAGTGAGGTCTTTCTTCTTTTTAAAGTGTAGCATTTTATCATATATTATGGTGCTCCAGGGGGAGAAAAAGAATGTAATTCCTTCATGTAATTGGCCAACTAAATGCAGGGTTTGCTATTTGGGAAAATGGGTTGGGCATCCTGCTACCGAGATGGGCATCCTGTCTAGGTTGGGTGTCCAGGTACCAGTGACAAAGAAGACTATGATGGTCTAACAGGGGTTAGGAAAGATCCTAGAACCCTAGAATGGCTTGAGTTGGAAAGGACCTTAGGATCATCCAGTTCCAACCCCCTGCCACAGGCAGGGACACCTTCCACTAGAGCAGGGTGCTCCAAGCCCCTGTGTCCAGCCTGGCCTTGAACACTGCCAGGGATGGGGCAGCCACAGCTTCTCTGGGCACCCTGTGCCAGCGCCTCAGCACCCTCACAGGGAAGAGCTTCTGCCTTAGATCTAACTTGAACTTCCCCTGTTTCAGTTTCAACCCATCACCCCTTGTCCTATTGCTACAGTCCCTGATGAAGACTTCTCTGGCATCCAAATGGGGACAGTGGGATGGGGAAGATGGGGAAGGAAGCGCTTCACTGGCCTGTGCGGGCTCTTGACGTAACTAGGGCAGGCAGCTGGTGGTGCTGAGCTCATGGTACAGAATGAACCAGGCTGATCAAAAGCAGTGCTTCTAAACATTGCCATTATGCTGATCTATGTGCAAAGATTTTTCCTAATCAACTTCTCCTATAATGTCCACCCAGATTCAGTGCTACAGCCAGACAGTGTTCAAGGCTGGGGTTTGTGTGCCTGGAGAAGACAGACATTTGTGGTTCACACACGTTGCCTCTGCTTTTTGCCCCCGCTTTTTGCCCCCTTGTGCTTCTGTACTTTTCTCAGAAGCAAAATAACAAGACAAAGGTTTTTAAAAAAGAAAGAATGCTCCAGTTTCTTTGCTGCAGAATTTGCTTCCATTTAGTTGTGATCCAGAAATCGTCCAGAAAAATATGGCTAAAATAAGGTAGACCCAATAATACTGGGTCATAAATACTTGCTCCTGCACATCTGGATGGTGTTTACTGCAGCATGGAGAGCTGTGGGAGCATTGTCCCGTGGGTTATGATCTGCTCAGTGTTGGGACTGCAGGAGCATGTTGGAGGTACCTGATGATCATTTGTGAATGGGTTTGGCCAGGTTGAAATTCAGCCTCTTATTTAATTGAGGTCTTGGACTATTCTCAAAGAGGTTTGAGTTCTAAGAGGATTTAAGCTTAAATTGCACTACGATTTGCATGAGGGATAATGTGTGTATGATGCTCCATGTAGCAGCCATGACCTGAGCTCACATGAGGCAGCTTCTCCCTGTGAAATATGTTTGTCTGCGACATTAAAATCACAAGAATGGGGGAGCTTTTTGTATCTTGAGCTTTTTGGATATGCTTTGATCACGTTGAATTTTTGGTTGTTTTCTTATTACTCACTTCCAGAATGATGAAGACCCAAATGTTTTATAACTGGAAACCCAGATGCCAGAGCTGAAGCTATAAGTACGTAAAACATTGTCAGTTGTGTCATAAAGCCCCATGAATGTCAGTGCTGATTCCTGGACGCTTGATTTTCTTCTTTCTTAAATCCAAATTAACCCCAGTTCAGCTGCTTTAGGCTGGCACAAGACAGGCCCTGAACTGGGTTGTTTCACTCTTGTGTGGCCTCTCATGTTTGCAGAGGGGTTTGCAAAGGCCACTCTCTTGGATGCAGTCATCTGCATCCCTTTGGCACTGATCTTGCCCATCTGCCACTCGGAGATTCAGGTTTGGAGTTCCATCAGTGTTTTTTTGCTTAATTCAAAGCTGACCTCACCAGTGTGTGATCTGTAATGAAAAGCACAGGCACTCCATGGTTGCTAAAGCTTTCATACTGTCTCTGGATTTTCTCAATGCTTTTAGCTTACCTTTTCACTCTTATAACTTAGGTGTGTTTGCTGCAGCTGGAGGGGATTAGTGGCCTTTTCCTTCTCTCCCCTCAGCTGGTTTGCTCTTTGGAGTAGAGTTGTGAATAGTTCTGTTCTTTTTCTGCTAGTAAGCCTCAATGAGAGGTGATGATTAAATAGAATTATGATGATGGTAGAAGGGGTGACAGCAGACACTGCACATGATGGCAGGGATCTCTAGCAGCTATTTTGTACCTGGTAACATCCTAAATCAAAAGAAATAGTAAAGAACAGTTGGCCAGGTTGGACGGGGCTTGGTGCAGGTTGGTCTAGTGGAAGGTGTCCCTGCCTGTGGCAGGGGTTGGAACTGGATGCTTTAAGGTCCTTTCAACACAAACCAGTCTGGGATTCTGTACTTTAAAGGTGAGGTGGCTGAAGCCAAGAGACACTGAAGTCCTCGCAGCCTTTTGGTGCCCTTCAGATTGGCTGGAAAGAGGGAGGCTTGGGGAGCAGAGGGACAATAACCGGTTACAGCCTTGCCTTTAGAGAACTTTGTTTCTGGCTGGTGTGTTCCAAAACCTCTGCTTCAAAGTCCATTCTCATTCACAAATGCTGATGTGTTTAAATGAATGGTGCAGTGCAGTTGCTATAAATAAGTGGTGTCAATATGAAGCTTTAGCACATGAAAGGCTCATTGATGGGAGCCAGCGCTCATAATGGCTCTGCAGGTTCCTTCAGAAGGCTGCAGGACATGGGAGAGGAATCAGGCTTGTGATCTCTTGAGAGAACTTTTTGATCTTGGTGGTGGTGCTTGCTCTGTGCAGGATGGGAAAGAGGGAAATAATGGAGAAACCAGTTATTATTCTTCTTGTGAAAGGATGGGGGAGGACCAGTGGAGGTGGCTATAATCAACTGATATTTTATGGGAACATTTTCCTGTCTTAACCTCTCTCCTGTGGCTGCAGGAACCCACAGCTGTCGATCCAAATCAGTCTTCTCTGCTATCTGCTTGGCATCCTGTGCCTGCAATCCTTTCTCTGCTTTTATCTGCACAAGTAAAGTATCAGCAGCTATTCCAGCCCCGTGCCCGCATCCCTCGCCTGTGGCTCTTGGGGGTAGATGTGTGACATGGCTCGTACCAGAAAATGAATGTTCTAATAGCAGATTCTGAGTGTCTGCATCTCCGGGCATGGCAGGGAAGTTCTGAGTTTAATAAAAGCAGCACAGCCTCTGCCTTACCGTGGCCCTACTGAAACTTGGGAGGCTCAGTAGGAGAGCAGAGCACTGTGTTGGCTTTGGAAGGCTGCTGCACAAAGGGTCCCACTGGAAGATGCTCTCCACAGGAGATCTCTTTTGCTGTCCCCTGGTGCTTCTTCCCGCTCTTGACTGAGGGTGGCTGTAGCTCAGCATCATTACAGAATCAGGCCTTACTTGGATCTGGATACTGCAACCTGTCTCTGGTGACTGGCTCAAACTTTGTGTTGGCCTGTGGAATCAAGACAGACCTCACTTGGCCCTGTGCTTCAGTGCAGGCAGGTTTGGGGAGGGAAGGGACCAACATGTGGCATATGGGCTGGTTGCACAACATGCTGTGGATGAAGCCAGCTTTCAACCAGATGTCCTTCCACGGGCCTATCTTACTGATCTATTCATTGGGAACAAGTCAAATTCTATTTGCTCGGAGCTCAAAGGAATTGGACTAATGTGCTCAGGGAGAGACTTTCTCCTTTGGAGACAATCTTCCAGGCTTCTGTTGGGTTTTAGCTGGCTCCAGGCTGGCTGCAGGTCTGTCCCCATGCCTGCAGAAGCACCAAAGGCTGCCTTAGGTAGAGGAACAAATAGCTTGTACAAGGCATTGGCTTGAATTTGAAGGATGTTTCCTGTGGGTACAGTGAACTTCCTCCTACGTGCAGCATCAGTTGACGAGGATGTAGTTTACTTTCACGTCTGTCACCAGGCCAGACGGAAGGCTTGGTGATGGTGGTGCTTGGGTTCTCCAACTGGAATGCAGGCGCTCCCGTACCCTGGCATTTCTAGGGATACCCTCCTCCGTAAAAATGCTGTTGGCATAGAGACAGATTTTCTTAATGAGGAAACTGATCCCTTCCCCAGGCCAGGTTCTATTCCTGGTTACACCAAAGCAATTTGCCTTTGAATTAAGGAGAGACTGGCTGTTCTGGGGCTTTGTGACTTGGCTGTCAGCACTCTCCATGGGTGGGTATAACGTGCCTCTCACCACTGCTTGGATGATAGCAGGGAGCAGGCAGGCTCTTGTCCTGTCTCAACAGCGGCTGGTTTTGTTCTGGTTTTTCCTGGGCTACCATTGTACATCCTGCTTCACTATTGCTTGTGCTTATTTTTTCCCCTGGCTTTTATTTTCAAGTCACTGGGGCTATGATGATGGCTGTTTGCCTTCCCCCCGCTGTAATAATTGGTACTTCAGAAGCAGAGGAATAGGCAGCCCTGCCTTCCTGCTGGATTGCTTAATGTATTTTAATTTAATTAATTAAATTGTCCATTTTGGTTATGTCACGGCCCAGGCACAGGAAGCCAGGACTTGGAGTGGAGCAGGCTGGTGCAGCTCACAGCGTGCAGCCTTTTAGTGCTAGATAAAACCTTTTGTTAGAGGTACATGTTGCTGGTTTTCCCTCTGGAGTGGCTCCATTAAGGCTGTAGCTCCATGATGGGGCTGGGGCCAGTGTTCCTGTTCTGCACATTTGCTATTTGCTGTCCTTTTTACAGGCTCTTAAAGGGAAAACAATCCTGCGGCAGTGCTGGGTTCGGCGTTCAGAAGATGATATGTGAGCTCAGCATCTCCAGTGCTGCATTGCTGGATGCTGAGATCACAGGGATCTTACATTTATAGAGTTCCAGACTGGTTTGGGTTGAAGGGAACTTAAAGCTCATCCAGCTCCAACCCCTGCCATGGGCACAGACACCTTCCACCAGAGCAGGTTGCTCCAAGCCCTTGGGACTTGAACACCCCAGCTTGCTGCAGGGCGAGGCAGTGGAGAGCACAGCATGTAGCTTGCGTAGTTTATTAAAGCTTTGAGATAAAGGATCAAACTTCAATTTCACTTTAAAATAGGATTCTCAAGAACTGTCAGCCTTGCACCCTCCAGAGCAGAGGGCTGGAGTGCACTGGGGTTGTCCAGAGAGGTATGAAATATAGCTGTCATTCGCACATGATGGCCAAAACACAGCCCTTGGTGCTAGCCATGTGCTGCTTCCCATGGGGTTGCAATTGATGGAGGTTTCTTTCAAGGAAACTTCATCAATCCTTCCTTTTACTGGTTTGCTTTCAGGGCTTTGATGCTATTGAGTGTTAGCACTTCTCCTCTGACCCAGTGATACTCAGATTGTGTTTTTCCCACAGTGAAACAGCTTTAAGAGGAGGTCAATAATCCTTCAATCCAGGTTTCTTCCTTAGACATGGGTTAGCTGAAGCATTTCCACAGTGGCTCACAGTAATTGTTTGGTTTTTTTAAAACTCTGCTTATCTCTGGGAAATCCACACAAAAAGTTTTGTATGCCTTGGAGCATCCCATAAACAGAGCTGGTGTGTCTCTCTGTGTTGTGCTGATGCTGTTGGTTGTTTCTGGGGGTGAGGGACTGCAAGAAGGCCACAGAGGAAAATACTTGATTGCTGGGTTAAGTGCTTGTTCCTAACTCATTTAATAGAAGTTAATTGAGATCCTCCGTGATTTAACTTGAAAACCTAAATTGGCTCCGCTTGAAGTGTTAAAAATAGGATTTCTAATTGTGATTGAAATCCTTCTTTTGTAAGTCAAGTCAAACTTCCTCCTACGCCAGAGGTGAGGTTGAGTCATGGAGGTGACAGGTTTCTATTTTAGATGAAAGTAAGACATTCTCGTGTCTCTGTCAAGTCCTCCCAGCTAACACCATGGCTCGAGGTAAAACACAGTGGATGAGAGGCCAGCTTGTACAGAAGCAGGTCTAAAGAGATCCCAGACTGGTTTGTGTTGGAAGGGACCACAAAGCTTGTCCGGTTCCAACCCCCTGCCATGGGCAGGGACACCTTCCACTACAGCAGGTTGCTGCTTGGAGCCCCTGTAAATCCATGGGTTTTCCTACATGGGAAGGAAGTCTCTACCACTATTCATGAAACTTTGTTTTCATAAACTGCTGGTTGTTCAATAGGGCATAAAACAGTCAGTATGAGATAGTTATTTGCTCTACAAAATCATTTTGCTCCCTAGCTCAAATTTTACACAGCGCTTACTGCATTTCATTTAGTTCTCTAAGAAATGTGACACAGTAGATTAACTATTGATAGTGAAATATGGAGTTTCCTGTATGACTGTCATTTACCTTCCTTCATACTCTCCCTTTTAACCCCAGATGATCAAGTAGTGCCAAACCCTGTTGCTCCTACAAGGCAATAGGTTCTGAAATGCCTCAGTGAAGAGAAATTCGATCAGGATGTTTCATGCATTTCTGCTGTTTCCCATGTCTCCTCAAAGTTACCATCAAACTCGCTGATGTCTTTAATGGCTGGGAAGCATTTTGTTCAGCCTGGAGAGCAGCATCTCTCTTGGTGACTACGCAGCAGCCAGCACTTCCAGCACAGAGAAATATTGCTATCCTCAATGTAAATGACTATGTATTACAACAGTAATGCATAATTAGTGTCATGGCAAGTAATTTATTGTGCAGACGATCAGGAAATACTTAAAGAAAAAAGAAAGGTAAATAGGTTGAGGAAACCTGTCAGGAAATGTGGTTTGATTTATTTATTGATTATTCATTTCCCATCCGTTCAGGACACCTGACTGCAGTGCTGCAGCAGGGCCCAGCCAGTGCCTGTGGGGAACAGCCAGCGGTGGCATTTGTAGCCCAGCCACAGGACCATGAGCCTGGCTAGAAGAGAGGGGACAAACTGCCCTCAGCAGTTATTTTAGCACAGGAAATGCTTAGAAAAGGAAGATCAATTGACCTGATCCCCATTTGGTTTTGGGCAGGGTGAGAGTCACCTCATGCCCCGCAGCATCAATCTATGCCGCGTGAGGCCGATGCAAAGGACAAGGTGTGGGAGCTGTTGGGGCTTGCTGTGCTTTGGGGGGGCACATTGTCCCACTGGTCACCGTTGTCCCATGGCATTGTCCCACCATCCACATCATGGTGCTATGGGGACCAGCTCCTTGAAAAAAGATATCCAAAGGGAGTGCTGGCGTGGGATACAGAATCTTGGAATCCCAGAGTGGTTTGTGTTGGAAAGGACCCTAAAGCTCACCCAGTTCCAACCCCCTGCCCCGGGCAGGGACACCTTCTACAAGATCAGGGAGCTCCAAGCCCCTGTGTCCAACCTGGGCTTGGACACTGCCAAGGATGGGGCAATCCCAGTGGAGGAAACATCCGAGTACAAACAAGTTACCTGTGTAAATCTCAGTGGAGCACTTGACTTGTAAAACATTTGTTACCAACAATGATGAAAAATCAATCAAGCAATGGGCCAGATCTTCCCCTGCCAGCTGACTTCTGCAGTGGTGTTGAATAAAAAGGGTAAAAGCTCTGTACGTGTAAGCTGAGCAAAATCACCAGCAATTACAGGCAATGATTTGGTGACTTTCCAGTGATTCTCTTGGAGTTTGTTTGAACAATGTTTTTTAGGAAACCACAGGCAAAACCTGGGCTGAGTAACTCAATGTTACTCATGGGAGATGTGCTCCTTATGCTTTTTGGCATTGTGACAGGGAGAACCCAGCCTACTCCTTGTAAGGCTGCCTCTACAGATGACTTGGTAGCCCCATGCTGGAAAAGGAATGCCACAGAGAGAGCAGGAAAGCTTCCTCTGAAATTCTGAGGCACGCTGTGTCTTGACAGCACTTTTCCTCCATGCACATCTCATTGGTGGTGGGCCCTTTTCAGCAGAAATCATTACAACTCAGTCATGTCTAGGAGTAACCTTAAATAAAGGTTAAGACTGAGAACATTGGGGTTCTTCAGCCTGGAGAAGAGAAGCTGCGTGGAGACCTCAGAGCTGCTTCTGGTGTCTGAAGGGGGCTGCAAGGATGCTGGAGAGGGACTCTTCATCAGAGGCTGTAGCAATAGGACAAGGGGTGATGGGCATTCGTGAGCCATCCTGCTGCTGTCTGCCGCACGCAGAGGTCAACCTGGGCCCCAAGGTGAGGAAAGCCCACAATTCCTGC
>NW_009944310.1:35955-37405 GCF_000696875.1 Nestor notabilis | reverse complement strand
TTCCTGCTGGGAATTGCCTCATCAGCTCGTTTCTCACAAGCCTCCAACGCGCTGTAGCTGAGTAGACCTCACTGGTGCAGAGAGCTGGGGGTGTTTATTTTACATGCATTTTTATTGACAGTCTTTCCTGGACTGTGGCTCTGCATCAGTGCTGAGCTGAATGACCCCAGGGAGTGTAATTCCCAGTCCTTGCCCCTAGAGCTGGGTATCATTAGCTTGCTGTGTGCAGCTTGTGTTGACACAAGCCAGGGTGGGAGTAGTTAGGATCATGCTGGTGACTTGGCATTAGCTGGCCTGGAAAATGCAGAACTATTGGGTTTTCAAGACAGGCAGCTCAGAAGTTTGATTTCTGGTTTTTAGGGGCCCTTGCTTCCTCCTTAGAGGGCCAAGTGTAATTTCAGGTCTGCTTTGCTTGACCTTTTAGCTCGGAGAAAGGCAACCTTTATACATGATGCATGAGCAGAGGTCTTTGAAACCTGCAAGAAATGGTTTGTTCGTTGAACATACAAAGAAATTACTTGCTCTGGCCTGGAATTTAAACTGACATTAAGATCAGAGAACATCTATATTTAATTATGTATAAGGGCCAGAAAACAATTTATAACCTTAAAATGGTGTAATTAAAAGTGAAGCCCTTCCTACGGAAGGAATTTATCCTAATAAAAGCCTAGCTCTTTGCTCCCTGGAAAAGCAAAGTAGTATTAAGTAAAGCCAAGCATTTTTAGCACAGCAGGTTTCTTGGTTGTGTTTTAGGACTGGCTGCAGGAGGTGGTAGGGATGTGTAGCAGGAATTGGCTGTGTCCCTCATGTGGTTTTTGCCCTCAGGAGCGCCTGTGGTCGGTATGTGGTGGATGTCCTGTGGCAGCTCTCGCCTCCAGCTCCTCCAGAGAACCCAGGCAGGAGACTGACCCTGAATGTTTTTATTTCATGTTCTTTGCATCCTGTTTTTATTAGTGCAAATAATCTCAGGCTGAGATGGGCAATGACTGGGGAGGAGCAAAAGGGATTTCCTTTTCTTCTTTTGTCCTGTTTGAGGAGTTCAGAGGGATGGAAATAATCTCAGAACCCCAGCCTGGTTTGTGTTGAAGGGCCCTTAAAACTCCTTCAGTCCCAACCCCCTGCCACGGGCAGGGACCCCTTCCGCTAGAGCAGGTTGCTCCAAGCCCCTGTGTCCAACCTGGCCTTGAACACTGCCAGGGATGGGGCAGCTTCTGAAATAAATACCTGCTTAGGTAATTCTTTTTAGCAGTCCTGGCCAAAGGATGTAGCTTTGCTTTTCTTTTGGCACTTCTTTTTGCAGCCCCATTTTGTCCTCCTTTGCCCCAAAACATTGCGGTTCCAGGGAAGCGGTTGGAGGCCGTGTTGGCACTTTGCTGTCTACTGGCGGAGGTGGCAGCATAAAAAATTATGGACACAATCTAGTGGTAGCCCTTTGCAAAGCTGACTGTGA
>NW_009944310.1:20815-35930 GCF_000696875.1 Nestor notabilis | reverse complement strand
TAAAACCCTTTCCTCCTTTCAGAAGCAAGGCCGGGGTTATTAAACACAAAATATTGCACATTAAAGTAGCATTAATCAGTCTGACTGAAAAAACTATCCCGAGGAATCTTGCAGAATCCACATCAGCAGCGAGGGTTGTGGCTTTGTCCTTGACTTGCTCTCGTTTACTATGTGCACAATTCCTCTGTGCTCTCAAGATGCTGCAAGCGCAGGCTCTTGGCTGGTCAACCAGTCAACTTGAAAAGGATTCAGGCTGTTAAAAATGAGTTTAGACAACAGTATTCGGTGAATAACTTTACAAATTCTTAATATTCAGGTTTTCTTTTAATAATTTTTTCCCCCTCCTGTCTGGTCAAATGCAAAGTTTATGTTTCTGGAGAAGTTGATTTTGCAGAGGAGAGCTCTGTAGCGCAAGCTGTGCCCAGTGCCCAGAGAAAGAGCGACGGGTGATTCCAGAGCTGTTTGGCCTCAGGATCTGTGCCAGGAGGATGTGGCTTTCCACAGAGGCTGCAGAGATGGCAAAATAAATGGGTTGCGTTGGAGGAGCCGGCCTCTGAAATGGGAATATCCCACTGCTTGTGGTATTGAAGTGCATTTGGCTGGTGCCATCATGCTGCTCTGGCAGAGGATTGCACATTGCATTACTGGGCTGTGGTGTCTGCATGCTGGCATGGGCTGTGCTCATGCGTCAGCATAAGCACGGAGTCAGAGGCTGGGGTAGATTGGAAGAGCTCTCTGGGCTTCCCTTTTTGCAACTGGGGCCTTTTCAAGGCCAGGTTGGACACAGGGGCTTGGAGCAAACTGCTCTAGTGGAAGGTGTCCCTGCCCATGGCAGGGGGCTGGAACTGGATGAGCTTTAAGGTCCCTTCCAGCACAAACAGTTCTATGATTCAGTGGTGACACTTTGCTTGCATCAGGGCCACCTTCAAAGTCAAATCCAGTGGCCTTCATTTTTGAGGGGAAAATGCTTTTGGGGGGATAATCCACACATGCACATGGGCATCCCACGCTTGGGCAACTTGCTCATCACTTAACCCATCATCAGACAGAAATTACCTAAACCCTTCTGCTTTGAGAGGGCCCTTTATAAGGTACTCAAAAAGCACTTAAGGAAAACCAACTGCAGCACATAAGACTCTTTAATCTTGGCAAAGCTTCAGTCAGGGATGTATTTCACAGGGACGGTGCGCTCGGATGTCTGCAGTGCAAATCATGACGACTGGAGGGTGGCGGTAACGGTGGAAATGGACAGGCTCTGCTCAGCTAATTCCTGCTCCGGAGCAGGAGAGCTATACCTATAAATACAGGGAGCTGAGTGCTTTAAGGACCTGTATATCAGCTGGTGTGGCATGGTTAACATTCATATAGGCAATAAACACCATTTGCTGAAGATTTGTTCAGCAGTTCTCATCATCAGATCCACTTACTTTAACAAATGTGATTGGTGCCGTGGTGAATGCATTGCTGGGGAAATGTGCCTTCCTTCTCAAAGGAAGCGGAAGAAATATCAGAGGCGCTGGTGTTTATCAGTGCAATCCAGCAGTAAAAACAACGTCTGGGGGAAACATGACACATGAGCATTAGTAGAATGCGTGTTTATGGTTTAACAGCTTCTGTAAAGGAATAATTCGAAATGTGGATTGTTAATGGCTTTCAAATGTCTTCTCTACCTTGCCTTTGATAGCAAATAGGCAGGTTTAAAAAAAAGGGGCTGCCTGAGGTTTAGTCTTCTTCATTACTGGTTGGAAAGCACTTCAACTTGCTTTACAATACAACCTTTTTTGATTCAGTGGTTCAGTTTTTCTTCTCTCCTGTTCTGTGCAGTCACTGTGGTCTTGTTTTTCTTGAGCTGTATCAGCTTCCATTGATCTGCTGAGATGTCTTGCTGGGTCTTTGGGAAAAACCATTGTGGAAGATGGGTGCTTTGGGTGGGAGAGGAGCGCTGCCTTTCCCTTTACCATCCTCCTGGGCTGTTCGCTGGCATTGGGCAGCTGCCCCTGATTGACTAGTTCAGACTCATTAAAAACAAGAAGTAGTAGAAGAAGAAGGTGGTGGTGAGTGTGGCATTGATTTTCTTGTTGTCAGTATCCACTTACAGTGACCCTCGGGGAGATGCTGAACCAGTGAATTCACATCTGAAGCATGTCAGTTTTGAAAAGTTTATGATTTGATGAGGGGAAAAACTAAGACAAAGCAGTGTTAAGCTAATTCTGACATTTTGCTAATAGTTGCTTTTTCTTTTTAGCTGATAGGAGCAAATAGGTTGGTTGAAGCCTCATTGGGCTGTTCAGTGTCTGGCAGATATTTGCAAAATCCTTTTCATTTTTAAACTTCCCCCCCCCCAAAAAAAAAAAAAAAGCTTCAAAATGTAGATAGTTCCTAATTCCTGTTATTATTTTGCTTTTCAAGGTTGAAATTGAGCCTGTGATGGGTTGGGGTGAAGTGCAATAACAGTTTTGTAGGATTTTTCCCATTTTAAGCCATGCAGACTTGAAGCAGCACAGGCATGGAAGTGGTGTTTATGTTGAAGGTACTGAAAAAAGTATTGAAAATAGAGGCAAATGGGGATTTGGGGGTTGTCTTTTATACTATGTCCTGCCCTTCCACACTCCCACCCTGCGACACTGGGAGGGGGGTGGTCAATAGCTTCTCTGTTAGAGCCCTTCACCCTCTGGAGCGCTGTAGAGACCTTTTCCCCCTTTCTAAAAACTGCTGAGTAAATATTTTAATGCAAACATATTAAGCTCAGTCCTCAGTGTTTAAATTAAAACTCAGGAGCCAGGCTTTCGAGAAGCTGAAATACCATTAGGTTAAGGCTTAAGACCTCAAGATTTTCTCCTGATTTGATCCCACAAATCTCTTGTGTGCTTGGAGTTCTCTAGGAGTTCACAAAGTCCCATTGATTTTGCAAAGCTCAGCATGTGCTTAAGTGCTTTGCAGGATCAGAGCCAACCTTGGGGTTTCTTTATTTGCTTATACCGAGCCTGTAAGAACTGTGTTTCCAGCTTTTCCTAGTAAACAGAGAATAGAAATCATCAATGTGTTCTTTCCAACAGTTCAGATTCTGATTTCACATGATTCCAGGAGCTAAGGTTGTTCGGTGCATAATCAAATGTAAAGACTTAGGAATGCTGGAAGGAACTCTCTGTTTGTCCTGTATTTCTTCTTTTATCTTTGAAGTATTGGTTCCCATATTTTCCTTAATTTGTAAAGAAGGAGGAGGATTAAAAAAACAAAATAATACAAACCCCATAACAAAAAACCATGAAAAATAGAAATTCTAGGCAGAATTGCTGTGTAGCAACCTCCAGTCTGCCCTTTCCTACGGATGATTCCTTAGGAAAAAGGTAGATTCCTCTTACTGGCTCCGATGAGAATCACTCCTAAGGAATGAAAATCCACCTGGCATTTGCAGTAACTGGAGTAGCTGGAAAGCAGAATTCTCCATCAGGGTTGGAGGAACTCCTCAGCTGTTGAGATTTGTGCTCAAGTACTATAAGGCTGTGTTTTACAGAGTTCTTTTATGACAGTTACGTGAGGCTCGATCACATAAACTTATACGGGCAGCAAACAGGCTGGTGCTGAAATGAAGTTCTTATGGCTTTGTTTTGATTTCCACAAGGAAAAAGAATGAATTGGAAATGCACCTTCCAGCTGCAGATAGAAATCTTATTAAAAAGCAGAGCAAACACTGAATTGAAAGTTCTGTTTGCCGCAGGGTAGGAATTACAGCTGTCCCCTTGCTAGGTCTTTATTGGGGGGGTGTGGGGGTGTTGTGGTGGTGTTTTCTCTTGGCTGGGGGACCAAGACCTTCAGGCTAAGCTTTGCAGAGCTTTTCCTTGTCTTGTCTGCAATCCTGTGGCTGTTGTGGGAGCTTTGCCTGTGTGATAGAGCCCAGCCTTGTGAAAAACTCAATCAATCCAGCCTCAAATACAAGCAAATCTTTAAAAGACAACTGGAATGAGAATTCGTGGTGCTTACTGGAACTGGGAGTGCAATTAAGAGTGCTAAAATTATGTGTTGAAAACGTTGTATTTGTTATGCTAATCAGTATCTTTTTGTTTCTCTTCTCATGCTTTCTACCTGCAATGATTTGGCCACACTTGAAATGGCTGGATACTGGGCATTTTCCATTCTTCATCACAATTCTTTGGGAAA
This sequence comes from Nestor notabilis, assembly GCF_000696875.1. NCBI lineage: Eukaryota > Metazoa > Chordata > Aves > Psittaciformes > Psittacidae > Nestor > Nestor notabilis. The sequence goes on along the minus strand of NW_009944310.1, from coordinate 31,772 downwards.
TTCCCACTTAAAGGTAAGGCCATGTTTATTACAAGTACATAGATCTGTATCATTGGTCTAGCCTAGGTTTTATATTACATTTTTGGGAGGAAATTGACAGCAATTGGAACCGATCAGTCTATGGTATATTCTGTTCTGTCACCAAGGATTAGGGATCAGTGCTGCAAAACGCTCACCAGCCAAGGTAAAACTGAACTTGGTGTGCCATGGTAGAGGGTCAAACACAGCATAATACACTCAGGAACCTACCAAACGTTGACAGCACTGAGGATCACCTCTTGACATTGGTATGGGGGTTTTAATGGTTCTTCTCTAGGAATTAAGATTTTACTTGCTGTGTGTGCTGGCTGAGAACAAATGAGCAGGAACTGCTATGGGTGAAGAAGGTTTGTGTTGCAGTCTTTCCATCTCTCTGTTTTGGGGTTTTTTTTTGGTGACTGCTTGGCATTTTAAATCTGTCTCCCTGAAGGTGAAACATTTTATGAAATGAGGTTTAGGATAAGCACTTCAGTTCAGATTTGATGTATTTACTTCATTAGTGGTAGGAGGAGGTAGAGGCAGGTAATTCCAGATAGCTCTTAGTCTTTTTCCTTTAACCACTGGGGAGTTCATCCCAGAAGGTGGACACTGGGAATGCCTACCAGCTCTTGTACTTATGTCCAAAACACGTACGTCAGGATTTCAGGTGGGACTTGACCCAGTGGTCCTGTCGTGCCCCAGTTGCCCACGGTTCGAAGCCTAGCACCATGGAGTAGTGTCTGAGCACCTACATGAACTTGGCTTTCAAGGGATGAGTTCAAACCAGTGGGAATGCTTTGACACCCACTCTCCCATTTATTTCCCTCAGGGGTACCTGGACTTTTATTCTGTGACTGTGTTATTTTCCAGTATATTAAACCTTCTATTCTGTGGCCTTCCTGCATCCCCTGTGGCTGCTCCTGAGCTGCAGCAGCAGCCTGTGGTGCCATGCAGTGAGCCAGCCCATCAGCCTGACTTTAACAAATGCACTGAGGACAATAAGGCAACTCTTGCTTCAGCTATCCCTGTTGTACATGTGGTTGCATAAATGCGCTAGATTATGATTATCTCTGCCTCGTAATTAGCAATTTGCATAACTGCTTGCTGTGAACAAGAAGTCCCATCAGTGTTATGAAGGATTTATTTAGCTGTCTGAATATATTTTTGTTATCCAGTGCAGAAAGAAAACAATCGAAATGGAAGGAGTCCCAAATGCTTGGTGTTATTTCTAACCCGCACGCATAATTAACAGGAGTACTAATTGTTCAGCACCAGAAACTCATTTGTTTCTCTACAGACTGGAAGAACATTAATTCTCAGAGTGCCTCTCTCTTTCTCCCCATAGCCAGTGGTATCATAAGCTCTGCAGTCGGTTGTAACCAGATTATATTTGTTGTGTTTGCAGTGTAGCGTTTGCGATAGTCTTGTCTTTTCCCAAGCTTCTGTCTAAGTGGGGAAATGTATGTAAATGTTTGCAGTCAGGGCTGTGATTCAGCCTCCCAACAATGGATCCTTGTATCTGCTGTTGTCATATGAAGAGAGGGCTCAGCCGAGGTACTGATGATACCTCAGGTCCCTGCTCATTGCTGGAGCATCCCTAGCGAGTGCCAGGAGATGAGACCTGCCTTTGCTGTCTGGCTGCTCATCTGCTCTTACACTCCTGAAGAGAAAATATATTCTTGGAAGAGGGACTTTGCATGTGTGGGTTTGATTTTGGAACACTGGATGCAAAGTTGATCTTGCCTATGTAAATGAGCAGACTGACCCCATTCGAAGTTATAGAATAGTTTGTATTGGAAAGGACCTTAAAATCCCACCCAGTCCCACCCCCTGCCACGGGCAGGGACACCTTCCACTAGAGCAGGTTGCTCCAAGCCCCTGTGTCCAGCCTGGCCTTGAACACTGCCAGGGATGGGGCAGCCACAGCTTCTCTGGGCACCCTGTGCCAGCGCCTCAGCACCCTCCCAGGGAAGAGCTGCTGCCTCAGAGCTCATCTCAAGCTCCCCTCTGGCAGGTTCAGGCCATTCCCCTTGTCCTGTCCCTCCATCCCTTGTCCAAAGACCCTCTCCAGGTTTCCTGGAGCCCCTTTAGGCCCTGGAGCTGCTCTAAGGTGTCCCCTTCAGGAGCCTTCTCTTCTCCAGCTGCCCCAGCCCAGCGCTCTCAGCCTGGCTCCAGAGCAGAGCTGCTCCAGCCCTTGCAGCAGCTCCATGGCTTCCTCTGGACACACTCCAACAGCTCCACGTCCCTCTTGTGCTGTTGTCCCAGAGCTGGACGTGGTTAGAGAATGCTGGAGAAGAGTAACTTGCTTGTGGAACATATGTCTTATGTGGTGGGAATATACAGATATTTACCATGTCTATACCAAAAGGCTCACTGCTGCTAGGAACGCTCTGAAACACATGCCACTGAGATCATGAGGCCCAAGGTATGGGGTTGAGACTCTTCTTAAATGGTGGCCCTAATGCCTGCTGTCTAAAAGGGCAGAAGAGAGCCTTAAGAGAACTTGCTTGAAACAAGATGATATTGTGTAATCTAAGAGCCAAATGATTTAATATGCAATGAACCCAAAATCTCATTTAAAGAAGTGAATGTGCAGGCTTGCACCAACATAATTAACTTATTTTTATGAGTATGTTCCATGCACTGCTAATAAATATGAACTATTAAGGGGTTTTTAATCTGATTCCCATTTATTACAGTTTGAGTGTGAGGCTATAAATAACGCTTGCTTAGAGGCATGAAGTGTAGAGCTGTGTGAGTGGGTCCTTCCCTGTTCCTGGAGCCCAGGCTATGCTTATTTGCAATGCTGATGAGCAACCAGCTCAGCAAGGCATTTAGTTAATTCATCAGGCAGGTTTTCTGCCTGGCTGCGAGGAAGCTCTTCTGGAGCATTTGTACCACCTTTCCTTCTGAAACAAGGTCCTGCTCTGACTGCATGGGTTGAAATGGGTGGTTTCAGGTGTAATTGGTGTTCCTCTGCTCAGTTGGAACTTAGAAGTCAAACTGCTTGTGAAGGGGAAGAGAATTCATGGAGATGCTTACTGCTGATGTTTTCCAGTGTCCTTTGCACTCATCTGTCCCTTCCTCAGCCATCAGGTAATATAAGTAATACATGCTCACAGAATCACAGTCTGGTTTGTGTTGGAAGGGACCTAAAAGCTTATCAAGTTCCAAGCCTCTGCCGTGGGCAAGGACACCTTCCACTAGAGCAGGTTGCTCCAAGCCCCATCTATGAGAAGAGTTGGGCATAAATCATTGGAGGAAAAGGGGAAGACATCTTCAGGGCTTCTGTGCAAAGCTGAATGGTTTGTCCTTTCTACTTTCTTGCTCCTTTCATGGAGCCATCTTCTCCTACAAGCTTGGCTCCCCAAGCAGGTGTGCTTTCTGGTGGAGGGATTGGGGTTGCAGGTTGAGTAAGAACAAAACGAAAGTTATTATTGGAGTGTTCCCTGTTTCCAGCTGGCTATTTTCAAGTCAGGAAAGGGAAGAAATGAGCACCTCTAGCATCCCCGGATAGCAATAGCTAGGGCAGGTAAGAAGGGAATGTGCATTTCCTACTGGAAAACTTAGCTTATATCAAGGAGGAAGTAAACCCCAGGAACTGCAACAAAGCTTTGCATCCTCTTTGCACTGACTGCAGCCGGAGCATATTTAGTCCTGCATTGTTTGCCCACTGTGTCCCAACAGAAGAGCTCTCCCAGTGTGTCTGTGTGGCCCCTTGTGCTCAGCTGCTGCCGTGGCTGGTGATAAATGCAGTCCAAATGGGGGTCATTTGTCTAGAAAGAGGGACATGCAGGGACAAGGCAGCTCTAGGAGTGCTCGGGGAGATGGCAGCATCACTTCTTATTGTGGCTGGAAGCTTTCTGAGCTTTCTGTCTCAAATGTTCACCTTCCCGATCCACAGCAGCTCCCTGAGGAAAAGGAGCCCCACATGACAAATAGTTTTGTCAAAATCCCAATTTTCCCTCAAAAGCATTCTTAGTAACATGCACCCTTGGTCTTATTTCTGCCTTATTTGCACAAGTGGGTTTGATTTATTTTGCCCTTTGATGTATCTTGCAGCTCCCATTGAAAGCAACTGTGGTTGCAAAGAAGTTGTGGGAGCAACTGTTTGATGGTTCCCAAGATTGTGCTAAGGAACAGGGGCGACCCACAGTCTTGGGGACAGCCTGATGGAATTAGAGCTGGCAGAAATGAGTTTGTAAGCATCAATCTAAAGTACACAATGTCATGGGCACATTACAGCTCTCACAATGGCTGTGTTTATTGGTGCGTTACGCTTTTCACACTGGCTTCCATTCTGTTACATGGCTGATAACTGATTGCAGAGAGGAGAGTCTAATGCCCTGGTCTGATGAGCAGAGGATGGGGGTTTTCTTCTGGGGGCTGCGCCACTCAAAGCTTGGCAGCTTCATGTGCCTTCAGAATGTGCACTGAGTGCCTGCAGCGTGGGTTTAGAGGGGCAGATCACTGCCTCTTCGCCTTGTCTAGTGGAGTCTTAGGGGGTTTACTGGTAAGAGTGATGGCGTGGCTGGCCCAGGGGGGCAACAGGCTGCATGTGGACTCCTGCAAGGGGGTGTTCATCTCTCACATGGCACTTCAGCATCAGACTTCCAGCATTTGTCCTGCTTCTCACTGATAGGTAGGTGCCTATTGAATGCAGCCTGTATCCCAGGCTAACTTTGCTGCCCAGATGATGCTAACTGAAATGAATTTGCAGCACCTGCAGTGTTGTTTCCCGATTTGTTATATAGTCTAGAGTAAGAGCAGGCCAATACTGCATTAGTTCTGGCTTGATGTGACCTATCTGAAGCCACTGGAGTAAATTCAATTTGTGTTTATTTCTATGCTGGAATCTGTTCTTCACAGGCTTGACAGGGAATTCATCTTACCTTGTTTTTACTCTTGAAAGGAAGAACAGTGGAAGGACTTAATCCTGGAAAGACTTTGTGCTGGCTTTCAAATGCTCCTTGTCTAATGTTTCTGTACAGCTTTGGCCTGGTGATGCTCTGCTAATCCATCTGATCATAATTCTCACAAAGTCATTTACAGTCACTGCTCCCCTGCCTCTGATTCCCAGGAAAGGTTTCTGTGGCTGAGACAGTGCTGTAAATACTGCAGGTCTTAGCTGGATTTTTTTTCTCCCCACATAATTCATGGACTTCAGTAATGTGCCATCCCCGTGCAAGGGCATTTATAGATTTCACTCTCTAGTGCCTGATCCGTGACCTGCTGTAGTCAGCAAATGGCTTTCTGCTGACCCTATCTGGCTTTGGATCAGGCGATAGGGAGCCTTTAGAGTGAAAGCTATCTGCTCCTTTCTAATGGCTGTATCATATGTCATGGATTTTTCCTGGTTAGAAAAGGATATAAGAGCTGTGATGTTAGAAACCATAATACTTTGTTAATTGGATTGCATTAAAGCACGTTAATCAACGTGAAAGGGAACATTAACTGGATTTTCACGTCTGCTAAAGGAGCACTTAGAGCCTTCTGCAAAGACAAGGACCTGTTTGGTGGTACCTGGGGGCACACCAGTCAAACCAGCAATGCCTTGCAAGTTGCTTTGTGGATGTGAAATTACTGGTGAGGTGCAGGATCGCCCTGTGATCCCAGACCTTTCAGTGTGTTGGACCAGCAGTCTCCGGAGACCAGTTTGTCAAACCAGCTGAGGATTCAGATTGGTTGGGCTCCTTAAACATGAGATGCAAAAAGATTTTAATTTCAAGAAAAAACCTGGAGCCTGTCCATCAGCTTTCCCAGGTTTAGAAGCTGTTTTTGCTGAGTCTTTCCTTGTATGGATGGCTTTTTCTCTCTTCCCCAGGAAAATTCACCAGGCAGAAACAGCGAAGCCAAGCCTGCGAACACGTGGGCATCCTCGCACATGTGCCAGCATTGCAGGTTTATGAAATGGTGCTCATAGGTTTTAAGTCCACCTTTATGTAGAAATAAAGATGTCAAAAGACCTGTGGGTCTTTTTCTAGGATGAAGGACCACGGATGAGGTGATAAAGATGTTGCTTTGTCTGTTAGGCTTCTCTTTTGGACATCTTTCTGTCTTCAGGGAAGCCTGTTGGCTGCACAGTTGTCACCAGCTGCTCAAGCACAGCAGGTTTTGTTTGCTGGGGTGGGTTTTTTTGCAGTGAACTATTTGCCATTTCAGTGGCAGATTTGCATTATACAAAAGGAGAAACATCCAAGGCAAATGTTTAAAACTACTTGAGATTTAGACTGTCTAATTAAAAAACACTGCTTGGGTCATTGTTCGGGTGCAGCTTTGCTGCTATTACTTTGGCACATGCTCAAAAATCCTTCCTGATTGCTAAACCTGGTGTAGGCCTTGACGTGCTATGGAATGTCCTGCTTCCCAGCACATGGAGTGCATCCCTCGGAGCCATAGCAAAGGGATTGAGCTGCAACTTGATTTCCCCCAGCACAACAACCCCACAAGTAAACAGCCATTAATCATCCACCCAAATGAACTGGTCTTCAGTTGAAAGTGGTTGTTAAATTCCGGAGTGTAATTGTGATTTGCATCGCCAAGTAGCACCGAGGGTTTAAACAATCGATGTTCCATTTTCTTGTTCTGTTTCCATGTGCTGGTTGTCGCCCCAAAGGGAGGTTGGGTCTGATTGTTCAGCACCTCTTGCTACCCTGGGTCCCCTCGTGTTACCTTTGCAGCTAATTGCTAGGGTTTATTCTTGATTCATAGTTTGCCTTGAGTTGTAGCTGGGTTGAAAGAAGCATTCTAGAAAGTAAGGATTTAGAATGTGGTGTTATGACTAAAGGGACTCAAAGGTAAGGTGATATGTAGGAAAACTAGCAAGTTTCTTGGAACATTTTTGCTTCCATTCATCATTGGCAGGGAAAGAAAATACCTACAGTTATAGTCAGACCTGGTGCTATGTGGTCACCCCATCCTTCAAGATGAGCAAGCAATTTCCATCTTCTCACATCTTATTTTTATTCATAAGCTGACAGGAGAGCAAAAGCTGTCATCTTCTGTCTCTTCTTGTTCTGCTTCTCAGCTCTGAATGATCCGGTCTTTAGCGGACTTACCTGATGAGGAACTGAGAAAATACCATCATTTCTCAGCAGACTGGCCTCATTCTGCCCCATCCAGGAGGAGCTGAAGGGTGATGGGAGCATCATTCCCATCACCCAGAACTCTGGTCCTGGTGCAGAGGAGTGCAGAGCAGATAACGTGCACCCTGATGGGGGTGCATAAGGAGGCATGAGGGAGAGATGTGGGCTCACTTCTCAGCACCCTCACAGGGAAGATCTTCTGCCTCACAGCTCATCTCAATCTCCCCTCTGGCAGGTTCAAGCCATTCCCATTGGCCTGCCCCTCCATCCCTTGTCCAAAGCCCCTCTCCAGGTCTCCTGGAGCCCCTTTAGGCACTGGAGCTGCTCTAAGGTGTCCCCTTCAGGAGCCTTCTCTTCTCCAGCTGCCCCAGCCCAGCTCTCTCAGCCTGGCTTCAGAGCAGAGCTGCTCCAGCCCTCGCAGCATCTTCTTGCAAAATAAGTAACAAAGCAGTATGCTTGTCAAGTATCAAAGCCAGGTTAATTCAACAACGCGTTGTTGATGGTAATTCATCAAATTAGTGAAATCACTATGTAAAGATTGATTAATTTGGGTACTAATTTGAAGTCTAACAGGGTGACTCTCCGGCTGGTATAGGTGGTCTTATGGGATTTCCAGTAAGTCAGTCAAATCTCTAATTGCAAGGTGGCTAAATCGTATGGAAAATAAATGATCATCGACGCTTGGGCCCCTCCAGCAGAGCCAGATGACATACGTGGCACAGGAGGGCTGGGAAGGGCTCTCAAATGCCCTTTGGCTCATCACACAGAGTTTACTCGGGAGTGGAGGCTGCTGAGCTGTGGAGCAGGTCTGAAGCTGTGGCTTTCCCTTGTTTCTCAGGGAGTGTGGCTGCAGGTGGGCTTGTTGGTGTGTTCCTGGGGATGTGGATGTGTTTGGTTTAATAAGAGAGGAATAAAAGCCCTGTTGCAGTTCTAGATGTTTGAGTGGTGCATAGTGCTGGATACAAGTTCTGTTAATGTAGCTGAAGGAAGAAAGGGGAGATAAAATGGGACTGTAGATGTACCAGGGGAGGATGAGTCTACAGCATCCAAAGGGGGCCAGCCTGGTCCTGCCCTTCCCAAATGTTGCCGTACAAGAGGCAATCTATCTGTCTGCTCCCATGAATCCATGGCATTTCCTTACTGAGCAAGGTTGTGGGGCAGGTATAAATGAGACATGGGGTGCTCTGAGAGTGTTGCTATCGGAAATCACTCTGGTGCCCAAGGTATAATCCCCAAAGTGGAGATACCTAGCTACAGAAGTGCTGCTCTTGGCAAGCAATGACGGAAGCTGATTTTGGGAAGCCAGCCTCGGTGTGTTAAGCTGGGGCTGGGTTTCCGACAAGCCAGTTCCCTGCGGAGGCTGATCACATCCAAACGGCTGCTGCCGGGAAAACTCCGGATGAAAAGCTGAGAATTGCTTCCTCTAATGGGCTTTTTATCCAGCAAATTGTTTTGTTGCCTTATTTATGACTTCTTCCGTAACACGGGAGCCTGGGATGAAAAGGCTGAAGGCTTCCTTCTATTTTTGTCTGCCAACTCCCTCTCGCTGCTGCGGATTTGCAAGTTCTTTAGCAGGATGAAAGTTGGGGCTGAGCAGGCCTTCCTCGGAGTTGTTTCATTATGCTGTTGACATGAACACTAAATCCTGCTTCCCTTTGCTGCATGCTGAAGGTCACTGCTGCAGTAGGTTTGTAATGAGCCTCATAAGCCAGTGTCTCATCTCGACAGAGCTCTCCAAATAAACCCCAACCACTTATTCTTTAACCTTATCAGTCTACAGATGCTGAAGGCACCGTGTGAGCTTAGTCTTGTAGCTCATCGATGTTGGAGGGTGCTTTGATCTTACAGGATCTGGGGGGTAACAGGAGGGATGAGGCAGTGGAATACGAGTAGGCAGGGTTTCAGGTAGTAAATACAAGACACCGCAGCTGGGTGACCACACTGCAAGCGATGCTCCTTGTGCGGTGCATCCTTCATATAGAACCATAGAATCAACTAGGTTGGAAAAGACCTTTAAGATCATCAAGTCCTGGCAGGAAGAGGTGGGTTCAAGCCCACCCTGACCTGTGCTTACATGCTGTGTATGAAGTGTGTGTGGAGGAGTCCTCCAGCGCAGAGGCTTCCACAGGATGCAGTTCCCAAACAGAGAGAGAGAAGCTGGAAATGAGCCATTTAAATAAATGTACCTGCTGCTTCCCCACCCTCTCTCTGATTAGTTTTCAAATTAACACCTGCACATTTAGATCCCATTTAAATAATAATTTCATACTCTACTGCCTATTCTGGCCAATACAAATGGGGAGGGATAGCCCAGGAATACCCAACCTATATTCTTGTAGGGGGTTGTCACTGCACAGATTGACATCAAGATGTAGTTGTTTGTAGAATATATTGTTGCATATATTAGATTGTGTGAGCTTGAATTAAGTAAAAAGACAGAGGGGGGGAGGGAAAGCTGCCTAGAATTTGGAATAAAACAGCCCACAGAAAATGGTTCTCAGAGCCTTTAATATAATCTGGACATGACATACAGATATATATCAGAATGTGGTTTTTTGTTTCTTTGGGTCAGAGCATGTGTGTTGGAAATGAACACAGCTTGTTGGCTGTGGTGTACTCAATGGCATGTCCCCATGAGGAAAGGTCCCCAGTGGGTGGCCATGCACCTCTGTGGATGGAGGCAGGAGTGTTGGCTTTCCAGGTATTGCATTCCTCTTGTCATGGCTGCACCATGCCCTAAGTGTGTAGATAAAGAGCTTTCAAAGGCTCAGGGACTCGCTAGGCTCAGCTCTGTGCATTTGCCTTTCCAGGCACAGCTCTTCTTCCCTGTGTGTCCTCTGTGTCCTCCTCTTGCTCACAAAATGAGGCTGAGCTGAAGAAACAGCTCCTTGCTGGTCTTCACGGGTGTCACAGGCTCTGTCTGCAGGTTCACTTCTGCACTGCTTCTGTTGAACATGACTCCTGAGTCAGCTCAGGTCAGCAGGAGGGAGCTTGTCTCCTCCATCTTTCAGATGTCTAACAATTACTTGGAGTTTAAAGCCTACGGGAGCAAGGCTTCCCTTGCAGAACAAGGGGGTTGGGGCAGTGTGGTTGTCTGAAGGATAATTCCTTTCTCCTTCCCCCTAGTCTTCCAGCAGTAAGCCTGGGAGAGTGTCCTTGAGCTGCTAACAGGGATATGCTAGGGTAGGAGGGAGGCATCCTGCCCTCTGTTCTGGGGCAGAAGCTCCTACTGGTAGCTCCTGCTCTGCACTATGGTCTCCAGGGCTGCCCTCGTCCTCTGCTCGTAAGCAGGACAGTGGTCAAGCTGGCTTTGACATAGAATCATAGAATCGATGAGGTTGGAAAAGACCTTTAAGATCACCAAGTCCAGGCAGGAAGAGGTGGGTTCAAGCCCACCCTGCCCAACCTTTACCCAAGGAATGCCAAGTCCACCACTAACTCATGTCACTGAGCGCCTCATCTCTGTAACCCCAGAAGAGTTAATTCAATCCTGCTCAGCAAACTGCAGGAGGGTGAACTGTACAGGCTGTCATCAGAGCATGGGAATTTTCCTTTGGATTTGTAAGCCAAAATGAGGATCCCGGTGATCTTTATGGGGCTGTATTTAGGGCCTTATTTGCTGCTCGGCATAGTGCAAAAGAGGTTGCTGTAAGAGGCAAGGGAAGGCACTCATCTGTGATACAGACCGTGTATGACAGCTGATTCAGCCCGAATGGGCCAGCCGAGCATGCAGAGTGTATATCCTTGTACATCCTGCTCTGATTGCTGTTACAAATAGTCCTGGGTGAGTGCTGGTTGCTGATGATGCAGGCACCCTACAGGGGAGGGAGCGGCTGCAGAGCTGGGGGCGGGGC